>NC_057809.1:463815306-463827438 GCF_018294505.1 Triticum aestivum
GGGGAAAAGAGAGAGGGGGGGCCGGCCACCTCTCCTTGTCGTAATAGGACTAGGGGAGGGGGGAGGCGCGCGGCCCATCTTGGGCGGCCGCTTCTCTTTTCCACTAAAGCCCACTAAGGCCCATATAGCTCCCGGGGGGTTCCGGTAACCTCCCGGTACTCCGGTAAAATCCCGATTTCACCCGGAACACTTCCGATATCCAAACATAGGCTTCCAGTATATCAATCTTTATGTCTCGACCATTTTGAGACTCCTCGTCATGTCTGTGATCACATCCGGGACTCCGAACAACCTTCGGTACATCAAAATGCATAAACTCATAATATAATTGTCATCATAACCTTAAGCGTGCGGACCCTACGGGTTCGAGAACAATGTAGACATGACCGAGACACGTCTCCAGTCAATAACCAATAGCAGGACCTGGATGCCCATATTGGCTCCTACATATTCTACGAAGATCTTTATCGGTCAGACCGCATAACAACATACGTCGTTCCCTTTGTCATCGGTATGTTACTTGCCCGAGATTCGATCGTCGGTATTCCAAATACCTAGTTCAATATCGTTACCGGCAAGTCTCTTTACTCGTTCTGTAATACATCATCCCGCAACTAACTTATTAGTTGCAATGCTTGCAAGGCTTAAGTGATGTGTATTACCGAGAGGGCCCAGAGATACCTCTCCGACAATCGGAGTGACAAATACTAATCTCGAAATACGCCAACCCAACATGTACCTTTGGAGACACCTGTAGTACTCCTTTATAATCACCCAGTTATGTTGTGACGTTTGGTAGCACCCAAAGTGTTCCTCCGGCAAACGGGAGTTGCATAATCTCATAGTTATAGGAACATGTATAAGTCATGAAGAAAGCAATAGCAACATACTAAGCGATCGGGTGCTAAGCTAATGGAATGGGTCATGTCAATCATATCATTCACTTAATGATGTGATCCCGTTAATCAAATAACAACTCATTGTTCATGGTTAGGAAACATAACCATCTTTGGTTAACGAGCTAGTCAAGTAGAGGCATACTAGTGACACTTTGTTTGTCTATGTATTCACACATGTATTATGTTTCCGTTTAATACAATTCTAGCATGAATAATAAACATTTATCATGATATAAGGAAATAAATAATAACTTTATTATTGCCTCTAGGGCATATTTCCTTCAGTCACATGTCGATGTGAACTATGGGTGTTAATCACATGGTGATGTGAACTATTGGTATTAAATCACATGGCGATGTGAACTAGATTATTGACTCTAGTGCAAGTGGGAGACTGAAGGAAATATGCCCTAGAGGCAATAATAAAGTTATTATTTATTTCCTTATATCATGATAAATGTTTATTATTCATGCTAGAATTGTATGAACCGGAAACATAATACATGTGCGAATACATAGACAAACAGAGTGTCACTAGTATGCCTCTACTTGATTTGCTCGTTGATCAAAGATGGTTATGTTTCCTAACCATAGACATGAGTTGTCATTTGATTAACAGGATCACATCATTAGGAGAATGATGTGATTGACTTGACCCATTCCGTTAGCTTAGCACTTGATCATTTAGTTTGTTGCTATTGCTTTCTTCATGACTTATACATGTTCCTATGACTATGAGATTATGCAACTTCCGTTTATCGGAGGAACACTTTGTGTGCCACCAAACGTCACAACGTAACTGGGTGATTATAAAGGTGCTCTACATGTGTCTTCGAAGGTGCTTGTTGGGTTGGCGTATTTCGAGATTAGGATTTGTCACTCCGATTGTCGGAGATGTATCTCTGGGCCCTCTTGGTAATTCACATCACTTAAGCCTTGCAAGCATTGCAACTAATGAGTTAGTTGCGGGATGATGTATTACGGAATGAGTAAAGAGACTTGCCGGTAACGAGATTGAACTAGGTATTGAGATACCGACGATCGAATCTCGGGCAAGTAACATACCGATGACAAAGGGAACAACGTATGTTGTTATGCGGTTTGACCAATAAAGATCTTTGTTGAATATGTAGGAGCCAATATGAGCATCCAGGTTCCGCTATTGGTTATTGACCGGAGACGTGTCTCGGTCATGTCTACATAGTTCTCGAACTCGTAGGGTCCGCATGCTTAAAGTTCGATGACAGTTATATTATGAGTTTATGTGTTTTGATGTACCGAAGGTTGTTTGGTGTCCCGGATGTGATCAAGGACATGATGAGGAGTCTCTAAATGGTCGAGACATGAAGATTGATATATTGGAAGCCTATGTTTGGATGTCAGAAGTGTTCTGGGTGAAATCGGGATTTTACCGGAGTACCGGGAGGTTACCGGAACCCCCCAGGGGCTTAATGGGCCTACATGGGCCTTAGTGAAAAAAGAGGGAAGCAAGGCGAGTGTGGGGCGCGCGCCCCCAAGGCCCAAACCGAATTGGTTTAGGGCAAGGGGGTCGGGCCCCTCTTTCCTTCTTTCCCTCTCTCTTTTCCTTCTCCCGAATCCTATTCCAACTAGGAAAGGGGGGAGTCCTACTCGCGGTGGGAGTAGGACTCCTCCTGGCACGCCCTCTCCCTGGCCGGCTGCACCCCCCCTTGTTCCTTTATATACGGGGGCAGGGGGCACCCCATAGACACAACAATTGATCTATTTGATCTTTTAGCCATGTGCGGTGCCCCCTCCACCATAGTCCACCTCGATAATACTGTAGCGGTGCTTAGGCAAAGCCCTGCGTCGGTAGAACATCAACATTGTCACCACGTCGTCGTGCTGACGAAACCCTCCCTCAACACTCGGCTGGATCGGAGTTCGAGGGACGTCATCGGGCTGAACGTGTGCTGAACTCGGAGGTGTCGTACGTTCGATACTTGATCGGTCGGATCGTGAAGACGTACGACTACGTCAACCGCGTTGTGCTAACGCTTCCGCTTTCGGTCTACGAGGGTACGTAGACAATACTCTCCCCTCTCGTTGCTATGCATCACCATGATCTTGCGTGTGCATACGAATTTTTTTGAAATTACTACGTTCCCCAACAAATGTTACTATCTACAAAGCTCGACTTGTTGCGAAAGGATTTCGACAAGTTCAAGGAGTTGACTATGATGAGACCTTCTCACCCATAGCGATGCTTACGTTCGTCCGAATCATGTTAGCAATTTCCGCATTTTATGATTATACAATTTGGCAAATGGATGTCAAAACTGCATTCCTTAATAGATATCTTAAAGAATAGTTGTACATGATGCAACCAGAAGGTTTTGTCGATCCAAAACGTGCTAACAAAGTGTGTAAGCTCTAGCGATCCATTTATGGACTGGTGCAAGCATCTCGGAGTTGGAATATACGCTTTGATAGTGTGATCAAAGCATATGGTTTTATACAGACTTTCAGAGAAGCCTGTATTTACAAGAAAGTGAGTGGGAGCTCCGTAGCATTTCTGATATTATATGTGGATGATGTATTGTTGATTGGAAATGATACTGAATTTATGAATAGCATAAAAGGATACTTGACTAAGAATTTTTCAATGGAAGACCTCGGTGAAGCTCTCTAACATCCCAAATTTTAAATTTGGAATGTTATACACTAGATCATCATTGCATATCATAATTTTTGCATTTCGGTTGATCCTAGAAATTTCACATAACTCAAGGACCCTCAAAGAGAGTTGGGGATTTCGTTATTTTCATATTTGAGTTGCCTCAAATTTTGAAAATAGGATCATTTGATTTTATTTATTTTATCTTCAATTATTTCTATTATAAAAATTATGAGAGAGGGAATAAAATGACTTTCCCAAAATAAAGAAATATTGAGGATTAATGAAAAAAATCAAATAAGATTTTATTGGGTTTTATTTGCTATTTTATTTGAATTTAGGAAAAATGTGCGTTTTTCAAAACTGCATTTAGGCCCCAAATAAATGTTCATCATGTGCGGCTTGATTTTAAAAGCCGGGGAAAATTTATTTCGGGATTTTTGGAGTCCGTTTAGTAGTCCTTTTATTTTTTTCTGAGCGTAACTATTTAAAAAAACGCGCAACCGACCTACGGGCCGTGTCCGACCCGGACACTAAGGCCCGTCCGGCTTTAAAAGCCGGGGAGGCCCAGCCGGAAGCCCCCAAACCCTAGCCGCGTCGCGCCGCCTTCGCCGCTGCCTTGCCGCGCCGCTGCCGCCGCCGAGGTTTACCTCGATCCCGCCGCCGTTTTTTAAACCGTTCGGTTTTCCGACGGTTTTGTCGTTTTTTTAGTTTCGGTTTTTTTAAAATAGATTGGTTTTCCGGTTTATTTAAATAGTGAGCATTCGTCCGTTCATTCGTTTTAACGAACGTTCATCGTTTTTCTTTTTCTCGGATTAAATCCGCGATTTTTCTGATCGTGATTTCTGATCCGATTTTCGTTTTAGTATAACTTTTCACTCGTTTATCGGAATCAGGTGATTCAAGCGCCTGGAGTTTTGTCTCTAAACCCTCTTTCCGTTTAACCAACTTAAACAAGTTTTTGCCACTGTAAAAATTGCCTTAGATCCAGAATAGTAAATGAAGCCTGTTTCTTTTGCCGTTTGTTTTTCGTTGCTTCGTTCGATTTGATTCTTTTTGCCAACCGGAGTTCTTAAGTTGAACTTTCTGGTTAGATCTCTTATTTGAGTTTTACTTGTGCATTAGATGAGTACTTATTGTGTGCTTGTTTGTTTGCGTTAGAGTACCTGGAGTGCGCCGCTTGTTACTTCGAATCGCTAGGTTTCCCGGATCATCAGCAAGGCAAGTAACACTTTGATCATGCCTCCTACTACCCAGTTTTATTGCATTAGCTCAATCCTCACACCTTGCATGTTTTAGGATCTAATTAAATTGTGGGTTTGGGGAGTAGTTGAGGTAGAACCTATTACCTGATCATTATCCAACCTTTGGGAGTTACTCTACGTTTTCTTATTATTGCTATGCTATGCTAGTAGACATGGATTGGGTGAGTGTATCCATGACAGATGTGAGATTGTTAATTAATGGTTTATTTAAGGTGGCAACTTAAACACACATCTGTGTGGATTGAGGCACCTGGGTATTCCAGGATTTGCATGTTTTCTTTTGGACCGCCACCCAGGCTCAAAGGGGTCATGAGATTATTCATGCTAGAAACTTCTGTGTGCAGCCACAAGCTATTATGGGCTCTAGCATAGTTAACTAAGTCGTGCGAACTCTTACAGTGGTAGACTAGCAGATGTAGGGGATGTAGGTGGTACGGTCTACCCATCGTAAGGTGCTAGTGCTTCTGAAAGACTATGTCTCGGTCATCCGTTTCTCAAACACCATGTAGTGCGAGAAATCCAACGGAGGAGATCGAGTCTTGTGGAGAAAAGTGCACAAACCTCTGCAGAGTGTATAAACTAATCATGGTTAGCCGTGTCCCCGGTTATGGACATCTTGAGTATCTAGTACCTGGATTATCATGTGAATCTCAACATGTTACTCAAAAATTAATTTTGTTGGGTTTGTTTAATGATGATGTTTAATTGGGATTGAGAATGCTGTCAACCATTCTCAATGTTTGACAACCACCATGATAGTTAAATAAATTTTATTCCTTTGCAGTAGAGAAAAATTGGCTTTACGCAAAACTGTAACCATAGAGCTTTCCACCAGCCAAATATGCATATAGAATAGCTGTTTCATTCCATTACTCTCTATGTGTTACATTGCCAGCATATTCCATGTGCTGGCCCGTTTTTGGGCTGCAATGTTAATGTTGCAGACTTTTCAGATGATGATTAAGGAGTTTTAGGTCGTGGTTCTATACTCAATGATGCCGTTGGAGTTGATGGACTCACTTATCTTCCAAGCCTTCCGATGTTATCGTTATTAGATGGCCTTAAGCCATATTTATTGTAATAAGTTCTCTTTTGAGACACTCGATGTAATAAGTGTGTGATTGCTACTCTGCTATAAGTCCTTCAAGTACTGTGTGGTGTCAGCATTACTAATCCAGGGATGACACCAGAGCACCGAGATTGGACCGTTTGAGGTCTGGTCGCTACAAGATGGTATCAGAGCACACGCTGACTATAGGACACGACCACTAAGCTAAAGACCTAGATCACTATTCACTCTCTTCTCTTCTGACCTCTCATCTTTTCTACTCTTTTAGGATGGCGGATGCAAGAAACAAGTTCACTCAACCGGATGAAGATACACCCTTTGGACGTCACTTGAAGGAAGTCACTAGATACCTGAACATGGGAGTACCAAGCTTCACCGGAACCTACAACGCCACTCTACCTGAAGAAGAACGCTGGATGATTCAAGTTCAAGTTCCAGGAAGGACGTTCATGCCAGTCACTGAGCCCATAGAGTTTTCTTTTGATGCACCAACTTGGAATCTAGAAAAGAGCATGGCAGCTCACATCGCCATGGGACGCATTGGAGAAGTCTACCGCAATGATCTCAAGGATACTATCTACCAGATTTGTGGGTGCCGAGATAAGCACTGGGAGATGATCAGCACCAGAAAGGATAGATCCATTGCAGCTTTTATCCAGGAGTTAAACCAGCACATTCGACGTCAGGAGAACCAGACGTGCGCCGACATGATAGACCTGAAGAAGGCAAAGACAAGAATCAAGGAACTGGAGGAAGAACTCAAGGCTACACATGAAGATTTTGAAGAAGAAATTGAAGTATTAGTGGAAAAGAATGACGATCTGATCAAGAAGATTAGAATATTTATGGGAGGCCCTATACCAGTAGAAGAAGACGAAGAACCCAAGGAGATTTGCCCGGAAGACTACATCATCATCGACGACACCGACTCGGATCCAGATGATAGCGATGATGACTATGTTGATGAAGCTGGAGCAGATATCATGGAGTCTGCAACCGAAGAATATTTCTAGTAGACCACCCCAACAGTAGTAGTAGTCCACTATGTAAATATAGTAGTCCGAGCACTTTTGCGATAGTTAGATCGATTGTATGCCCTTGTTTGATTGATTGAATGAAGTGAATCGTTTGCTTTTGCCTCATGTGCATATGGGTAGTGTTTTATCTTTAGACCCCCCTCTATTCTTAAATCTCATCTTTTCTAAACCCTCAGATGCCTCCGAGACGAGACCCCGGATTTACCTTTCCACGGGAGCTCACCCAGTTGATCCAGCAGCAGAACACATTGATGCAGTTACTAGTCCAGAATCAGAACCAGGGGAACAACAACAGCAACAACCCACCACCACCACCACCTGTTGATCACTTAGCCCATTTTCTTAGGCTGAATCCGCCGGTGTTTTCCAGTAGCACCGAGCCGATAGTAGCAGATGATTGGCTCCGCAAGACAGCTAGAGAGTTGACCACAGCAGGATGCACGGATGCGGAGAAGGTGAAGTTTACTGCACATCAGCTTGAAGGACCCGCAGCCTCATGGTGGGACAATTTCACAGCCACTTTCCCTGTCGATACTATCACATGGGACCAGTTTCAGCAGGCTTTTCGTACTGCCCATGTCTCAGCAGGAGCTATGGCCATGAAGAAGTGAGAGTTTCATAACTTGCGCCAAGGAGGACGGACAGTTGGCCAGTATGTGGAGGACTTTAGTAAATTAGCACGTTATGCCCCAGATGACGTTGCTATGGATGCAGCAAAGCAAGAGAAGTTTCTGGAAGGACTGAATGATGAGTTGAGCATGCAGTTGATGGTAGCAACCTTCAACAACTACCAGGAGTTGGTAGATCGTGCTCTTATGATTGAAGGGAAACAGTAGCAAATTGAGAATCGCAAGAGGAAGTATGCACAAGGAAAGTACAATTCAGGAGCTCAGCAGAAGCCACGATTTACCCCTAGGCTGGGAGGACATTTTCAGCATACCCATGGAGGAGGAAGCTCGCACAATCACAATGGCCCTAGGAATGGTAATGGGAATGGAGGAAGCAACGGCCAGAACCGCACCAACCCATCAACCCCAGCCAAGAAAGACCTAAGCCAAGTCACTTGTTTTAAGTGCTAGAAGACCGGACATTATGCCAATGAATGTCTTGAATCCCAGAATGGAAATGGCAATGGAAGCTCTGGGAAGAAGCCAAACCCTTTCAACAGGGGACAGGTGAACCACGTTAACGTGGAGGAGGTTGAAGAGCAGTCGGATGCAGTAATCGGTAAGTTTTTGGTTAAGTCATTTACTGCACTCGTTCTTTTCGATACTGGTGCATCGCATTCATACATATCAAGGGGATTTGTGGATAAGTATAAACTGCCAACCCAAGTCCTTAGGTCACCCATGTTAGTAACTTCGCCTGGAGCAGAATATATGGCTAATCTATGGTGTGATCGGTTACCATTAAGAATTGGTAACTATGTTTTTCCCTCAGACCTAATAGTGTTGGAATCCCAAGGATTGGATGTAATATTAGGCATGGATTGGTTGTCAAAGTATGAAGGGAATATTGAATGTGCCAGTAAGTCAATTTTACTTACCACCCCAGAAGGGAGAAGGATCAAGTATGTATCCCGACATGTGCCAAAGAGGACTCAAGTAAATTGTTTAACCGGAGTTGTGCAGGAGGAAGTACCAGTAGTGAAGGATTTCCCCAAAGTATTTCCAGAAGAGTTGCCAGGCATGCCACCGGATAGAGATATTGAGTTTTTGATTGAGCTTTTTCCAGGCACAGGGCCAATATCAAAGAGACCATATAGGATGCCTGCAAAGGATTTGGTGGAAATTAAGAAGCAGATTAAGGAGTTACTGGATAAAGGATATATTCGCCCAAGTTCATCGCCTTGGGGATCGCCAGTACTTCTAGTAGAGAAGAAGGATGGATCGTTAAGGATGGTTGTCGATTATCGAGGATTAAATGAAGTAACCATCAAGAACAAGTACCCACTACCGATGATCAATGATCTGTTTGATCGATTGCAAGCAGCTAAGGTATTTTCCAAGATCGATCTGCGATCAGGATACCGCCAGTTGAAGATTCGAGAACAGGATATATCCAAGACGGCTTTTACCACCAGGTATGGGCTGTACGAGTATACCGTTATGTCATTTGGCCTGACTAATGCACCTGCATATTTTATGAACATGATGAACAAGGTGTTTATGGAGTTCTTGGATAAGTTTGTTGTAGTGTTCATTCATGATATCCTGGTTTACTCGAAGAACGAAGAGGAGCATAAGGAACATTTGTGTTTGGTTCTTGGAAAGCTCAGAGAACATCAATTATATGCCAAGTTTAGCAAATGTGAGTTTTGGTTGAAGGAAGTTGGATTTCTCGGATACGTTATATCCGGAGAAGGTATAGCAGTAGATCCCACTAAAGTTGATACCGTGACCAAGTGGGAAGCATCAACCATAGTTGGACAGATCCGGAGTTTTCTTGGACTCGCAGGATACTACCGGAGGTTTATTGAGAATTTCTCAAAGATTGCGAAGCCTATGACGGAGTTTTTGAAGAAGGATACCAAGTTCATATGGACGGAGGAATGTGAGGCTAGTTTTCAGGAGTTGAAGAAATGTTTGGTTACCTCACACGTGTTGATTTACCGGATCAGACCAAGGATTATGAGGTGTATTGTGACGCTTCACATCGAGGACTTGGAGCAGTGCTTATGCAGGAAGGAAGAGTTGTTTCATATGCCTCACGACAGGTTAAGCCTCATGAGCTGAATTATGCTACGCATGATTTGGAGTTAGCAGCCGTAGTGCATGCACTGAAGACTTGGAGACATTTTCTGATTGGAAACCATTGCGAGGTGTGCACGGATCACAAGAGTTTGAAGTATATTTTCACACAGAAGGAGTTGAACCTCAGACAAAGGAGATGGTTGGAGCTCATCAAGGATTATGATATGAAATTGCATTATCACCCCGGAAAGGCTAACGTAGTAGCTGACGCATTAAGCCGTAAGAGCCATGTCAACACCCTAATGACGGGAGATTTACCAGGGGAGTTAGCTGAAAATCTACGAGAGCTACGTTTGGAAATAGTTCCAAGAGGCTATGTAGCAGCATTGGAGATTCAGTCTACTTTGATGGATAAGATCAGAAAAGCTCAAAGGACTGACAAGGAAATTGCTTCTATTAAGGAGAAAATGAGCAAAGGAAAAGCTAAGGGATTCGGTGAGGATGAGCACGATACCTTATGGTTTGAAGACCGTGTCTATGTACCAAATGATCCAGAGATTAGGAAGCTAATTCTGCAAGAGGCCCATGACTCACCATACTCGATTCATCCAGGAAATACCAAGATGTATTTGGATTTGAAGGATATTTTCTGGTGGACTGGAATGAAGAAGGATATTGTGGAATATGTAGCAGTTTGTGATGTATGTCAGAGAGTGAAGGCAGAGCATCAGAAGCCAGCAGGATTGCTACAACCATTGTCGATACCCGAATGGAAGTGGGATAAGCTAGGCATGGATTTTATTACAGGATTGCCCAGAACACGTTCAGGCTATGACTCAATATGGGTTATAGTCAATCGTTTGAGAAAGGTAGCTCATTTCATTCCAGTGAAGACTACCTATACCAGTGCAAAGTTGGCAAAGATATACATGACCAGGATCGTATGTCTGCATGGAGTTCCAGGGAGCATTGTATCAGATAGAGGAACCCAGTTTACCTCAAAGTTCTGGAATCAGTTGCATGAGACTTTGGGAACTAGACTGGAGTTTAGCACAGCTTTCCACCCACAGACAGATGGACAGACCGAGAGAGTCAATCAGATTTTGGAGGATATGCTAAGAGCTTGTGCGCTATATTATGGATCTAGTTGGGATGAGAATTTGCCATATGCAGAGTTCTCTTACAACAACACTATCAAAGCAGTTTGAAGATGGCCCCTTTCGAAGCCTTGTACGGAAGAAGGTGCAGGATCTCATTGTCTTGGGATGAACTTGAAGATCGCCAGTTGTTTGGACCGAATCTGATAAAGGAGTCTGAACAGAAAATGAAATTGATTCGCGATAGGTTGAAGGTAGCTCAGTCCAGGCAAAAGAGTTATGCAGATTCTAAATGCAAGGAGACAGTTTACAAAGTAGGAGACCGAGTTTATCTTCGAGTATCTCCACTTCGAGGAGTTAAGCGCTTTGGAGTTAAGGGAAAACTAGCGCCACGTTTTGTAGGCCCATACAAAGTTTTGGAGCGTATGGGAGAAGTAGCCTACAAGTTGGAATTACCTGAAGGACTGCCAGGAGTTCACGACGTGTTTCATGTATCCCAGTTGAAGAAGTGCCACGCAAAAATGGCTAACATACCGCTGAGGGATACGGTACCACTAGAAGCAATTCAGTTGGACAGTGATTTGACCTATGAGGAGAAACCAGTTAAGATTCTAGAATATGCCAATCGAGTCACCCGCGGCAAGGTTATCAAGTTTTGCAAGGTTCAGTGGAGCCACCACACGGAGGATGAAGCCACCTGGGAACGAGAGGAAGATTTGCTGAAAGACCACCCTCACCTATTTTCTAGCCAACCTGAATCGCGAGGGCGAGATTCACCTTAAGGGGGGTAGGTTTGTAACATCCCAAATTTTCAATTTGGAATGTTATACACTAGATCATCATTGCATATCATAATTTTTGCATTTCGGTTGATCCTAGAAATTTCACATAACTCAAGGACCCTCGGAGAGAGTTGGGGATTTCGTTATTTTCATATTTGAGTTGCCTCAAATTTTGAAAATAGGATCATTTGATTTTATTTATTTTATCTTCAATTATTTCTATTATAAAAATTATGAGAGAGGGAATAAAATGACTTTCCCAAAATAAAGAAATATTGAGGATTTAATGGAAAAAATCAAATAAGATTTTATTGGGTTTTATTTGCTATTTTATTTGAATTTAGGAAAAATGTGTGTTTTTCAAAATTGCATTTAGGCCCCAAATAAATGTTCATCCTGTGCGGCTTGATTTTAGAAGCCGGGGAAAATTTATTTCGGGATTTTTGGAGTCCGTTTCGTAGTTCTTTTGCTTTTTGTCTGAGCGTAACTATTTAAAAAAACGCGCAACCGACCTACGGGCCATGTCCGACCCGGACACTAAGGCCCGTCCGGCTTAAAAA
Source organism: Triticum aestivum (assembly GCF_018294505.1). Lineage (NCBI taxonomy): Eukaryota > Viridiplantae > Streptophyta > Magnoliopsida > Poales > Poaceae > Triticum > Triticum aestivum. The sequence continues at coordinate 463,827,344 of NC_057809.1, forward strand.
GCCGGGGAGGCCCAGCCGGAAGCCCCCCCAAACCCTAGCCGCGCCGCACCGCCTTGCCGCACCGCCTCCGCCCCGCGCCGTCGCCGCCGGAGCCG
>NC_057809.1:463827723-463868009 GCF_018294505.1 Triticum aestivum
AGCCGCCGCCGGACCCGCCGCCGAGGTTTACCTCGATCCCGCCGCCATTTTTTTTAAAAAAAACCGTTCGGTCTTCTGACGGTTTTGTCATTTTTTAGTTTCGTTTTTTTAAATAGATCGGTTTTCCGGTTTATTTAAACAGTGAGCGTTCGTCCGTTCGTTCATTTTAACGAACGTTCGTCATTTTTTTTTCTCGGATTAAATCCGCGATTTTTCTGATCGCGATTTCTGATCCGATTTTCGTTTTAGTATAACTTTTTTCTCATTTATCGAAATCAGGCGATTCAAGCGCCTGGAGTTTCGTCTCGAAACCCTCTTTCCGTTTATCCAACTTAAACAAGTTTTTGCCACTGTAAAAATTGCCTTAGATCCAGAGTAGTAAACGAAGCCTGTTTCTTTTGTCGTTTGTTTTTCGTTGCTTCGTTCGATTTGATTCTTTTTGCCAATCGGAGTTCTTAAGTTGAACTTTTTGGTTAGATCTCTTATTTAAGTTTTACCTGTGCATTAGATGAGTACTTATTGTGTGCTTGTTTGTTTGCGATAGAGTACCCGGAGTGTGCCGCTTGTTACTTCGAATCGCTAGGTTTCCCGGATCATCAGCAAGGCAAGTAACACTTTGATCATACCTCCTACTACCCAGTTTTATTGCATTAGATCAATCCTCACACCTTGCATGTTTTAGGATCTAATTAAATTGTGGGTTTGGGGAGTAGTTGAGGTAGAACCTATTACCTGATCATTATCCAACCTTTGGTAGTTACTCTACGTTTGCTTATTATTGCTATGCTATGCTAGTAGACGTGGATTGGGTGAGTCTATCCATGACAAATGTGAGATTGTTAATTAATGGTTTATTTAAGGTGGCAACTTAAACACACATCTGGGTTGATTGAGGCACCTGGGTATTCCAGGATTTGCCTGTTTTCTTTTGGACCGCCACCCAGGCTCAAAGGGATCATGAGATTATTCATGCTAGAAACTTCTGTGTGCAGCCACAAGCTATTATGGGCTCTAGCATAGTTGACTAAGTCGTGCGAACTCTTACAGTGGTAGACTAGCAGATGTAGGGGATGTAGGTGGTACGGTCTACCCATCGTAAGGTGCTAGTGCTTCTGAAAGACTATGTCTCGGTCATCCGTTTCTCAAACACCATGTAGTGCGAGAAATCCAATGGAGGAGATCGATTCTTGTGGAGAAAAGTGCACAAACCTCTGCAGAGTGTATAAACTAATCATGGTTAGCCGTGTCCCCGGTTATGGACATCTTGAGTATCTAGTACCTGGATTATCATGTGAATCTCAACATGTTACTCAAAAATTAATTTTACTGGGTTTGTTTAATGATGATGTTTAATTGGGATTGAGAATGCTGTCAACCATTCTCAATGTTTAACAACCACCATGATAGTTAAATAAATTTTATTCCTTTGTAGTAGGGAAAAATTGGCTTTACACAAAACTGTAACCATAGAGCTTTCCACCAGCCAAATATGCATATAGAATAGCTGTTTCATTCCATTACTCTCTATGTGTTACATTGCCAGCATATTCCATGTGCTGACCCGTTTTCGGGCTGCAACGTTAATGTTGCAGACTTTTTAGACGATGATTAAGGAATTTTAGGTCGTGGTTCTATACTCAGTGATGCCGTTGGAGTTGATGGACTCACTTATCTTCCAAGCCTTTCGCTGTTATCGTTATTAGATGGCCTTAAGCCATATTTATTGTAATAAGTTCTCTTTTGAGACACTCAATGTAATAAGTGTGTGATTGCTACTCTGCTATAAATCCTTCAAGTACTGTGTGGTGTCAGCATTACTGATCCAGGGATGACACCGGTGCACAGAGATTGGACCGTTTGAGGTCTGGTCGCTACAAGCTGCTTACATATTGGGCATCAATCTCTATAGAGATAGATCAAGACGCTTAATTGGACTTTCAAAAAGCACATACCATGATAAAGTTTTGAAGAAGTTCAAAATGGATCAAGCAAATAAAGGGTTCTTGCTTGTGTTACAAGGTGTGAAATTGAGTCAGACTCAATGCCCGACCACCGCAGAAGATAGAGAGAAAATGAAGGTCATTCCCTATGCTTCAGCCATAGGTTCTATCATGTATGCAATGTTGTGTACCAGACCTGATGTGTGACTTGCTATTAGTTTAGCAGGGAGGTACCAAAGTAATCCAGGATTTGATCACTGGAAAACGGTCAAGAACATCCTGAAATACCTGAAAAGGACTAAGGATATGTTTCTCGTTTATGGAGGTGACAAAGAGCTCGTCGTAAACGGTTACGTCGATGCAAGCTTTGACACTGATCCGGATGACCCTAAGTCACAAACCGGATACATATTTTTATTGAATGGTGGAGCTGTCAGTTGGTGCAGTTCTAAGCAGAGCGTCGTGGTAGGATCTACGTGTGAAGCGGAATACATAGCTGCTTCGGAATCAGCAAATGAAGGAGTCTGGATGAAGGAGTTCATATCTGATCTAGGTGTAATACCTAGTGCATCGGGTCCAATGAAAATCTTTTGTGACAATACTGGTGCAATTGCCTTGGCAAAGGAATCCAAATTTCACAAGAGAACCAAGCACATCAAGAGACACTTCAATTCCATCCGCAATCAAGTCAAGGAGGGAGACATAGAGATTTGCAAGATACATATGGATCTGAATGTTGCAGACCCATTGACTAAGCCTCTCTCACGAGCAAAACATGATCAGCACCAAGATCCATGGGTGTTAGAATCATTACCATGTAATCTAGATTATTGACTCTAGTGCAAGTGGGAAACTCAAGGAAATATGCCCTAGAGGAAATAATAAAGTTGTTATTTATATTTCCTTATATCATGATAAATGTTTATTATTCATGCTAGAATTGTATTAACCAGAAACTTAGTACATGTGTGAATACATAGACAAACAGAGTGTCCCTAGTATGCCTCTATTAGACTAGATCGTTAATCAAAGATGGTTAAGTTTCCTAGCCATAGACATGAGTTGTCATTTGATGAACGGGATCACATCATTAGAGAATAATGTGATGGACTAGATCCATCCATTAGCTTAGCACTATGATGGTTTAGTTTATTGCTATTGCATTCTCCATAACTTATACATGTTCCTATGACTATGAGATTATGCAACTCCCGAATACCGGAGGAACACTTAATGTGCTATCAAACGTCACAACATAACTGGGTGATTATAAAGATGCTCTACAGGTGTCTGCGATGGTGTTTTTTGAGTTGGCATAGATTGAGATTAGGATTTGTCACTCCGATTGTTGGAGAGGTATCTCTGTGCCCTCTCAGTAATGCACATCACTATAAGCCTTGCAAGCAATGTGACTAATGATTTAGTTGCGGGATGATGCATTACGAAATGAGTAAAGAGACTTGCCCGTAACGAGATTGAACTAGGTATGATGATACCGATGATCGAATCTCGGGCAAGTAACATACCGATGACAAAGGGAACAACGTATGCTGTTATGCGGTTCAACCGATAAAGATATTCATAGAATATGTAGGAACACTTATGAGCATCTAGGTTCCGCCATTGGTTATTGACCGGAGATGAGTCTTAGTCATGTCTACATAGTTCTCGAACCCGTAGGGTCCGCATGCTTAACGTTCGATGATGATATGTATTATGAGTTATGTGATTTGATGTACCAAAGGTTGTTAGGAGTCTTGGATGTGATCACGGACATGACTAGGAGTCTCAAAATGGTTGAGACATATAGATTGATATATTGGACCATGTTATTCGGACACCGGAAGTGTTTCGGAGAGTTTCAGATAAAACTGGATTGCCAGGGGGTTATCGAAACCCCCCCGGAAGTTAATGGGCCACCATGGGCCTTAGAGGAGAGAGGGTCGGCCATGAGGTGGCGCGCGCCCCCAGTCCGAATTGGACAAGGGGTGGGGGTGGCGCCCCCCACCTTCCTTCTCTCCCCTTCTTCCTTCCTTCCCCTCCTTGTTGGACTAGGAAATGGGGGAACCTACTCCTAGTAGGCAAAGCCCTGCCCCTTGAGGCCGACCGGCCGGCCCCCTCCTCCCCTCCTTTATATATGGGGGAACGGGCACCCCATAGACACAAGTTGATTTCTTAGCCGTGTGCGGTGCCCCCCTCCACAGATTTCCACCTCGGTCATATTGTCGTAGTGCTTAGGCGAAGCCCTGCGTCGGTAACTTCATCATCACCGTCAACACGCCGTCGTGCTAACAAAACTCTCCCTTGGCCTCAGTTGGATCTAGAGTTCAAGAGACGTCACCGAGCTGAACGTGTGTAGATCACGGAGGTGGCGTGCGTTCGGTACTTGACCGGTTGGATCGCAAAGACGTTCGACTACATCAACCGCGTTACTCAACGCTTCCGCTTTCGGTCTACGAGGGTACATAGACACACTCTCTCCTCTCGTTGCTATGCATCTCCTAGATAGATCTTGCGTGTTCGTAGGAATTTCTTTGAAATACTGTGTTCCCCAACAGAGTTAAGCTTGGAGGAGTTGCTACGTCTCTAACGTATCTAATTTTCCAAATACTTTTGCTCTTTTTTTGGACTCTAATTTGCATGATTTGAATGAAACTAACCCTGACTAACATTGTTTTCAGCAGAACTATCTTGGTTTTATTTTTGTGCAGAAATAGAAGTTCTTGGAATTGGACAAAAAATTACTGAGATTTTTTCTGGAATATATAAGAAATACTAGCGCAAAGAACTACCAGAGTGGGTCACCAGGGAGACACAAGCTCAGGGGGCGCGCCGAACCCCCAGGGAACGGCATGTGAGCTTGTGAATTCCATGAGCCTTCGCTTGACCTAATTCCAAGCCAATATATACCGTCGCCCCAAGAAAAAAATTAGAGAGAAAGTTTTATTGCGTTTTACAATACAGAGGAGTCACCACTTCACGTTCTTCGTCGGGAGGCCTGATCTGGAGTCCGTTCAGGGCTCCAGAGAGGGGAAATCGCCGTCGTCGTCATTGACAACACTTCTTCATCAACAACCTCATGATGCTCACCATCGGGAGTGAGTAATTCCATCATAGGCATACTGGAGGTAGATGGAGATGGATGAGATTCATCATGTAACTGTGTCAATTTGTTAGGGTTTGATCCCTAGAATCCACTATGTTCTGAAATTGATGTTGCTATGACTTTGCTATGCTCAATGCTTGTCACAAGGGTCAGAGTGCCATGATTTCAAATCTGAACCTATTTTTTTCTTCCAATTATATCGGAGTTCATGATCTTATCTGCTAGTTATATGCACCTATTAATGTTATGAACTGTAGACCCTAAGGTGACAACAATTGGGATACTCTACGGGGATGATGGTAGTTTGAGAAGTTCATGTATTCAGTGTCTGCTAATGCTTTTTCGGTTCTCTATTAAAAGGGGCACCTTATTTACCCATAGTTTCCATTAGGACCCTACTGCCATGGGAGGGTAGGACAAAAGATGTCATGCAAGTTCTTACCGCAAGCATTTATGACTATATATGGAATATATGCCTACATATGGTTGATGAATTGTAGCTATTGTGTATCGCTCTAGGTTGTGATAGTTACTTGATGAATATCATCCAAATATCCATCATTAATCCATGCCTACACTTTTATAATATTGTCTTTGCTCAAGTTACTATCGTTGTTGCTACTACAGTTGCCACAAAACTGCTACTTACTAGTGCTACTACTATTTCCACTGCTATCATATTACTCTGCTACTAATAAATTATTGCAAGGAAGTGACTTCTCAGGTGTGATTGAATTGACAACTCAACTGCTAAGGCTTACACATATTCTTTGGCTCCCCTTGTGTCGAATCAATAAATTTTGGTGAAATACATACTACCCTCGAAGACTATTGCAATCCCCTATACTTGTGGGGTCATCATACCTGTGTAGGTCTTTGGATCATGTTTCCCGAGCCCTTAAATTGGAAAACTTGCATTACGCTCACCACAAATAAACATCTTACTAAATAATTGTAAAACTATAACCACAATTGATGATATATAGAATCGGCTCAAATGAATATGACCAATCACCTACAACTCCCACGCATAGCGGGAGAATTGGTACGTCTCAAACGCATTTATAATTTTTGATTGTTTCATGCTATTAATCACTTTTAGATACTTTTTATAGCCATTTTTTGGACTAAACTATTAATTCAATGCCCAAAGCTAGTTGTTTTCTGCATGTTTTTGTCTTTTCCAAAAAATCCATATCTACGCAGGTCAAAAAAAACTCTAGGGATTTAATATGATTTTATTTCCAAGACATGAGGAATCCAGGAAGTGTCGGATGCTGTTGAGGGCCATCCAAGGGCCCCCACGTGCTCAGGGGGCACCCACGTGGCTAGGTGATATATGTCTCCAACGTATCTATAATTTTTGATTGTTTCATGCTATTATATTATCAATCTTGGATGTTTTATATACACTTTCAAGCAATTATATATCATTTTTTGGGGACTAACCTATTAACTTAGTGCCCAGTGCCAGTTGCTTTTTTTGCTTGTTTTTTGTTTCGCAGAATATCAGTACCAAACGAAGTCCAAATGCCACGAAACTTTTTGGAGATTTTTTCTGGACAAAAGAGACAATAGAAGCTTTGGGAGAAGATCAGATGATGAAGCATGGGCCCACGAGGCACCAGGGCGCGCCTGGTGGCTTATGGGGCCCACATGGCTCCGTTTGACCTAACTCCGCCTCTATAATTTTTTTAAAATCGTGAAACCAACAGGGAAGTCCACGAAATACTTTTTTCACCGCCGCAAGTTTTAGAACCACGATATTCCATCTGGAGGCCTTTTCCGACACTCTGTCGAAGGGGGATTCGATCATGGATGGGGCTCTACATCATCCTTGCTGCCCTCTGATGATGTGTGAGTAGTTTACCACAGACCTATGGGTCCGTAGTTAGTAGTTAGATGGCTTCTTCTCTCTATTTGGTCTTCAACACAATGTTATTCTCAGTGTTCTTGGAGATCTATTCGATGTAATGACTTTTTGCGGTGTGTTTGCTGGGATCCGATGAATTGCGAGTTTATGATTAGATCTATCCATGAATATTATTTGAGTTTCTCTAAACTCTTTTATGCATGACTGTTATAGCCTCGTATTTCTTCTCTGATTTATTGGTTTGGTTTGGCCAACTAGATTAATTTATCTTGTAATGGGAAGAGGTGCTTTGTAATGGGTTCGATCTTACGGTGCTCAATCCCAGTGATAGAAAGGTACATGTCACATTTGTATCGTTGCTATTAAGGGTTAAAAGTTAGGATTTATTTCATACACGAGTTTATCTTGTCTACACACTACATGAATCAGCTTATTTGTCGCCCGCCATGGCAGACGGCAAAGGCACCAAAAGCGGACGACAAACCTGCCCGGCAAAGAGAGTGACGGTAAACATGTTCTTTGTCGTCTGCTTTCTCAAAGCGGACGGCAAAGGCCCTTTGCCATCGATGGTGGACGGCAAAGAACACGGACGACAAAAACCATGCGTTAGCCCCGTTAGGTGGCTAACGGGAGGCTTTGCCGTCTTCCACCGGCGGCAAAGAACTGAGTCGTCAGCACATACGTCAGCTCCCGGACGTCAGCACACACGTCGTGCGGCTCGCCCGTACGTCTCCCGACGCGCCATTAAGGTCGTCGTTACTCCGGTGGGTCGCCGCCTACCTACCCCGCCGCCCGTCCGCCTATATAGGCCCTCGTCGGCCTCCCTCCTCCACACCGACGCCCTTCACTCCACCCCCCGGCGCCCTTCCCTCTCTTGTCACCCTCCTCCACCCCGATGCCCTTTCCTCTCTCGGCAGCGACCATGGCGTCCGACGGCAGCGGCGGTCCTTCGAGGGGTGTCTCGTGGCCGTCGAGCATCGGGACACCGGAGACCGACGAGCTCATCGACGTGGGGCTAATGGTGCCGCCGGGCTACCGTCTGCGGCGTGAGTTCCACGTCACCGCCGACGGCTACCCGACGAGGGGCCCCGGTGCGACGCCGAACGAACTCCGTAGCCACCGCGGCGGCCGTTGGAACATCGCCGGCTGCCACAACTTTTGGGATGGAAAGGATTATTGAGCGGTCGTCGGCGAGCTCTGGCGGGAGGCGGGCGGCTCCTGAACTGCCCCGCTCCGCGATGGCCACTCCCGCCGTCGCCCTCCGGCCGTCACGTCGGCCCGCCGTCTGGCACCCGCGATCGTCGGACCCTCCGCTCCTCCCGCCGTTGAGATCCCACCGGATCTAGTCGCACTGCGCAAGGAAGGGGACCCCGACGACAGCCCCGTCTACCTCCTCGCCTTGCGGGCGTCGCAGGCAGAGGCGGCAGACGGGGAGAAACCCTAGATCGGGGCGGCGGCGGGGTGTGGCCGGGGGCAGACAGGAAGAAACCCTAGATCGAGAGAGAGAGAGAGAGAAGTGAGAGAGGAGGAGGGGTGGGCCGTTAGGTAGAACACCTTTGCCGTCTGCTAGCGGACGACAAAGACACTTTGTCGTCAGCCAGCGGATGACAAAGAGGTGGGTGAGGTCAAGTGGAGGCAGCTTAATGCAACGGCCCACCCCCACCTCTTTGCCATCCGCTAACTGACGGCAAACAACTAGCTCACGACAAATAGTGTCGGCCGTCAGCCAGTTCGTTGCCGTCAGCTAACGGCAAAGAACGTCTTTGCCGTCAGCTAGCGGACGGCAAAAAAACGACTGACGGCAAATAGTCCGATTCCAGTAGCGACATCATGTCATCTCGCTTAAGGCGTTATTCCGTTTTCCCATGAACTTAATACACTGGATGCATGCTGGATAGAGGTCGATGTGTAAAGTAACAGTAGTAGATGAAGAATCGTTTCGGTCTACTTGTCTCGGACGTGATGCTTATATACATGATCATTGCCTTGGATATCGTCATAATTATTTGCTTTTCTATCAATTGCCCAACAGTAATTTGTTTACCCATCATATGCTATTTTCAAGAGAGAAGCCTCTAGTAAAAACTATGGCCCCCGGGTCTATCTTTTATCATATATTAAAACCAAAAATACCTTGTTGAAATTTTCTTTTATTTCTTTTATTTTGCATTTTTTCGATCTATCAAACAAAAACTATACAGTTTAATCTTGCTTGTAACCGTCAAGGGATTGACAACCCCTTGTTCGTGTTGGGTTGCAAATATTTGTTGTTTGTGTGCATGTGCTGTTAACGAGTCGTTGTTTGGTTCTCTTACTGGATTGATAACCTTGGTTTCATAACTGAGGGAAATACTTGTCTCTACTATACCACATCATCCTCTCCTCTTTGAAGAAATCGCAACACAACTCACAAGTAGCACTAGGCCGCATGGGACCCTTATGCACCACCTTACGCCCATTCTATCACATATAAATCCCATTAATCGAGAAACCCTCAGTATCATTTTTCTCTGATTTTTTCCGCCTCTGGAAGTTTCTGTTCTGAGGATATCCGATCTAGAGGGTTGTTCCGGGACCCTGCTGGAGGGGGAATCCATCATCAGAACCATCGTCATCAATCTTGCTTCCTCAATGGTCATGTGTGAGTAGTTTTCTTAGGACATATCAGTAGCTAGATAGCATCGTCTTTCCCTTGTGATTCAATACAAAGTTCCCGTGAGCTGCCTCACATGCTTGGGATCAATATGATGTAATAGGTTGTTATGTTTGTTGGGGTATGATGAATTGTCACTTTATGATCAGATTTTTCATTGAATTATATTATATCTTTAGAAGTTTCTCTATTGTATAATTAAGTGGCTATGTATGCTTTCCGATCTATTTGTCGTCTCTGGCCAAGATTGCTAGGTAGTTCTTGAAAGGAAGTGGTGCATAGTAGTGGATTCAATCTCACAGTGAATTTGATCCCATTGGCATTAGGGGATTGGACACGTATTACATTGTTTCCACTAAGGATAAAATGATGGTTTCTTTATCACACTTAGATAATAGTTTTACTGTCTACATTATGCCATCATGCTTATTGCAATGCTCTGTTGGTCATGAACTTAATACTTCGAGATGCATGTTGGATAGCGGTCTTGGGGTGAAGTATTGGTTGTAGATGCAGCTGGATAACGGTTTACATATCACAGACGTAATGCCCGTACAAGATTATACCATGGATGATCATATCCATAAGTAGAAATATTATAATTTAGTTGACGCCCAACTGTAATTTGGTCACCCCACCACACTTATCTGCTTGGAGAAATGCTACTAGCCGACCTATGGCCCCAGGGGTCTATTTTCCATTACTGAAAACATCTACAAAATATTATTCTTTGCCATATTATTTATTTTATTTTATATACCTACCAATTCCTACCACACCGTGCAATTTACCCTTCTAACTAGTAGGACAAGGAGCTTGACATCCTTCTTAAAATGTTAGGGGCAAGAGTGTGTTGTATTTTGTGTGCAAGTAACCATGACTTTCTTTGCTGAAAGAACTCCTTGTGGTTTGATAAACCTTGGTTCTCAAATGAGGAAAATACTTATTGCTAGGTTACTTCATCCGTACACTTGGGGGTTACCCAACCACTCTTACGAGAGAGTAAGCAAGAATCACCAAACATCTCATAGAGTAATTTAAGAGAAATCATATCGACAATATCGTGAAAATTCACAATAGGATGAACAATTAAACAAGTCTTAGTCTCAAGATGAATACAAATAAAGTTATAAACCCTAGTCTTACAACTTGGAATTGCTCTCCCTATGGCGTTGATGCGCTGAAAGGGAATAAAGATGGAGAAACAAGAAGAAAATGATCTCGTGGGTTTCTTCTTCTCCGGGTCTCTTCTTTCTCTGTTCTGGATGGTGTGGCGGCGACTGTGTCCCTATGATGCTATCTGCTCCTTCACGAAAGTTGTTTCCGTAGATGAGAGGGAGCTGACGGCGCCTGGTATGATCCTGGGTACAAGCGTACCATGGGTCGTCTTGCACTCTGGGTGTGCTGGTGCAAATCTGCTCAATGTGAAAGTTGCTCCATTTGGCTTCATTTGATAAGATTTTAATTGGTTTTCTTTCAAAAGTATATTTTCTGCATAACAAAAAAAAATTTCTTCTTTGTTGAAGGGTTAACGTTAAAAAGATGCGAGAAATAACAAAACTCCGATGAAGGTCGTATCAAATCTCTGTACTAAAACTGGTAAAATCTCGAGCCATCACGCATCAGGGGCGGATCAAACGGCTATCAAGCCGGCCGATCCACGAGCGGATCAGCCGGTTGATGCCTAACACAACCCTTAGAAGAATTGTGTAATCACGTATTTTATATAGGGAACTATACAGAATGAATGTCCTGTCAGTAAACTCTGGCGCGACATAGTACGAACAATCGATTTTTTTGTTGGTTGTGTTGTGATGATGAGTGAGTGATGGGTGCATGGTGATGTGAAATCACACAAAGGGGTCACATGTTTATTATGTACGCACTTGCATTCACCTGGTAATCTAAGGCGATATTTTGTGCCCACGAGTTCTAATTTAGTGGTTTTATAAAAGAACTTTGCATCCAAATACAGCCTAAATTTGTACGGTTCCTGCGTCCCAGGATGACGATCCGACGGCTGAGATAGCGAAGGCTATCCTTGCTAGTCGGAGAAGGGATCCACTGCCGGCCGTGCTCGTTAGGACTACCTTGCCTCTGCTCGCCCGCCTCCTCCTCCTCCTCCTCCTCCTCGCGTTCCTCTTTATTTCCCACCCCTGAATCCCAAGCCCAATTCCCACACCCCTTCCGCCGAAACCCCCGAATCAGGAGCCCCATCCACGCCGCGGCGTCTCTCCGACTCTGAGGCCCGACCCTCCATGGCCTCCTCCAACCCCAGCTCCAGCGCCGGCGCCGCCGCCGCGGACGACCTCGACCAGCTCCTCGACAGCGCCCTCGACGACTTCACCAGCCTCGATCTCGCCGCCGCCCCCAAAAGGTCCACCTCTAGTACCCGCCGAGTCAAAACTATTTCGCGAGGATTTTGACTGAATCTGTGACGATGTCCCTTCTCTGCAGCAGCGGCGAGGCATCGGCATCGTCGTCGTCCGGGAGCGCGAGGCCGGTGAGGGGCCTGGGGATGTCGCTGCCTGACCCCAGGGCGCCAAGGAGGCGCGCGGCGAGGCAACCCCAGCCGCCGCCGAGGGGCGCGCACGCGTCGGAGGCGCTCGAGAAGCTGACGCGCGAGACGCGGGAGGCGGTCCGGGGGCTCGAGACGGCCACCGGGGGGATCGCAGGCCTGGATGACGAGGCGATGATGGAGGACTTTGTGAAGCAGTTCGAGGAGTTCGCTGGCGGGCAGGTATGATTGGTGTACGATGCATGTTCATTTGAACTTAGAAAAGAGTCCGGATGACTTCGGGGACTGCTCAATCAACGCTGTTAAAAGATGTGATATGCTAAAAACGGTCGAAATTGCTGGGATGGATGCAACGGTGTATTGGCATTTTATTAGGGATATTCATTAGCTTAAGAATCTTTGCTCGAGAACGCTAATGTACTTTTTCCTTTTTTGCGAGTAGAAAGCTAATTTAGTTGCCTGCAATGAGGAAGCCATTGATGTAATTTGATTTTTACTCTGCATACTCCCTTAATTTATAGCTACTCAGGTGATGTCGTATGTTAGCTCCAATTCCTATATTGTCAATTTTGGATATGCCTGGCTATTACTAAAATGTTTTAAAGAGAAAACATGTTGAGTGCAGGTATGCTTCATTTACAATGCATGTTCATGCAATTTAGGTTCTACTTTTCCCTATTTTAGTGTTTGTTTTACCCCGCAAACTGAGCCTTAGAATACGGAGATATCAGAGGGTTTTACAGAATAGGCTGCTTAATATATGTTGGTCAAAGATGTGACATGCTTAAAACCATTGGGTGAACCAGCACTTCGTGGGGATACAGAATTAGGATGTAATGGTGTACTGGCATACGGATTTTTGTTAGTTTATTTGAGAGTCTTTGCCTGAGAAAGCTAAATGAACTCATTGGCATAGGGGTGAAGGAATCCATTGATGTAAATCTGGTTTTGGAAGGCATACTCCTTAAATTGAATAGCAGTTTGGATGGTGTAATAAGTTCGCTCCAATCCTAGAACATGTGAATGTGATGTCTTCAGTTGTAATGGAATCGCAAATTTTGGGCATGCATGGATACTGCTAAGAAGTTTTTAAGACAACACATATTACAGGAGTATGTATCTTACCAATATTTCTTTTCTAGGCATGGGATTTGAAAATATCAGACTCCCTAGTAAACTACGGCACCATCATTGGCATATTGTTGGTTTATTTGGGAAGAAGTCGTATATATTATTGGTTATTTACTAGTTGTATGGCTCAACCATGGGAATTTGAGAATTTCATCCAAAGAAGCTGTTAATTTAGTGTTTGTCGTTAGAAAGTTACAAAACAGAATGTTTGATGATAAAGTGCGGTTAACTTATGTTGTATTCATACAACTGTGAATCAATTGCTTTACTTTGCTCATCTTCTGCAGGATATGGACTCTATTGTTGAAACAATGATGAAACAACTTCTTTCCAAGGAGATTCTTTACGAACCCATGAAGGACATTGTAGAGAAGTACCCAAAATGGCTGGAGGATAACAAAAGCAAGATAAGCAAAGAAGAATATGAGCGTTACAGCAATCAGCTTGAACTCATGCTGAAACTTAATGAGGTCTATGAACATGAGCCTGAGAATATGTCTAAGGTTTTTGAGATCATGCAAAACATGCAAGAATGTGGTCAGCCCCCCAGTGATCTTGTTCAAGATATTGTTCCGGATCTGGATCTGAGCAAGTTGGGACAACTGTAAGTCTTGCAGTCATTTCCATTTTAAACCAGAACGCTGTCATTACTGCTTTTATTTGCACGTCCTCTGAACTGAAGTTTATATGCTTGTGGGCTACTCGTATCTTTATTTTGTTTTATGTGATATAGTATCTCTAGATAATAATTTATTTATTACTTGTATCTTGTGATGAACAATGGTAAACTTTATTACTGAAGATCATGTAATCTTCTTTTAATGGTGTGAGTTGTAAAAAGTCTTATTGAACACTGACAGGCGGAATGATGTATTGTTGATCTTGTTCTTTTGTAATGGTCATTTATCTTCTATTTGTTGGGAAACAGAACGTCTTTGCTTCTGGATTCGAACTGCAAGACAATAGGCTGCCTGAATTAGCATTAATTTTGTGACAGTGTTAAGTAGAGAATTTTCTAATAAAAAACTTAATACTACTGAGTGCACATCTGTGATTGTAAATACCACTTCTTATTGTGTTTACTCAAAAATGGAGGTTATTATTTGCCAATTTCCTTAATCTTTTAGCTCAATTTCAATTGTGCTAACATGCTATTAGGCCTTTCCATAATGATAGTCGTTCGTATGAGCATACTGTAGGCAGAACACATGTGCACATGGTAAATTGGTGATCAACTGATTATGGAATGAAATTAGTAAATCAATGTTAAAGAAGTTGTCTTGTGATTTAATTAGCCTGTCTGTTTAATTATAGAGTATGCTAGTAGTACTTTACTTTTTGATGCACATCGTATTGTTGTTGGCAAACCAAAGGATGCTAGTAGTACTTTACTTTTTTATGCACACCCTTATTTACACTGAAGTACTGATTAACTGGGGATTTTTACTGTATTGCAGATCTCCTGAGATGCTTGAATCAACAGAAAATTGCTGCATAATGTGATGAGCAAAGCATTTCCATCTTGGGTGCAAATTCCATGTAGTAGCGACAATCCCTGTAACCAGTTGAAAGTTCTTTTCGTTGGATTATTTGTAAAGCTCTGCAGATATAAAACGTACTCAGTTTTTCTTATTCTTGGATGAATGTCATATTCGGTTCAGTTGATGTACTATAATAATGAGCAAAGTAAGTCTGTTTGGATATGCGCAATTCTTCAGAGATGAATTATATCTGCAGATATAGAACGGATTCAGTTTTCTTATTCATGAATGAATGCCATATTTGGTTCAGTTGGTGTACTATAATAATGAGCAAAGTAATCTGTTTGGATATGCGCAATTCTTCAGAGATGAATTATATCCGAATGTCATATTTGGTCTGCATTCATCTTCGTGCTTTTCCTGATAAGTGAAAGACATTGCATATGTATAGCTGGAAAGATTTTGTGTTAAGGGCTCATTGGGTTTGGAGGAAATCAAAACGTAGGAATTAGGAGTAGTATAGAAATTTGATAGGTTGGCACTTGCCATCCTAAGAATTTGACTTGCCTCATTCCTACGCGCAAAATGAGCTTTGAGTGAATGTGTAGTTTGCTTCAAAAACACAGGAAATGAGTAGTATTCTTATGAAATTCCTGTACGCATTTCCTACAAATCGAATGCATATATAGAAATTTTTTCTCCGGAATCTTTGTTTCTATGTTTTTCCTAAAAAAATCCTTCAAACCGAACGAGGCCTAAGCACCGGACATGGTGGGAACAAAAACAATGCTTGAAGGTCTGAAGAATCAACTCAGGGGACTAACATATGCTCGAAGTCTGAGAATGACAATGTTAGCCAATAATTAAGCCTCTAAAATGGATTCGGCACGCTCAAAATAAAAAGTAAACTTGATCATGTTCCATAAGACATTGATGGATGAATGATATATCATGTCCATGAAATCTCCTCGCGTTGCCCGCTTCAGTTTCAACGGGCATACAGTGGGTTGTCAAATTGTCATTGCTCACATTGAACACTCAATACGGGCACACACTTCATTCTCCAGGGCAGCCGTCGTGTTCGAGTTTCCACGGCTTTTGACATCCATAGCAGAACTCAAAGCCGCACCTGTCATGGGATCAAGCAAAGTTCTAAATAGCAGACCATGTAGCAGTTTGTTTTAGTGTTTTTTCATAAATCATGAAAACATGAAAAAAAAAAACATACAATCAGGCACATACTCCCTCCGTCCGGAAATACTTGTCATCAAAACGGATAAAAGGGGATGTATCTAGACATTTTTTAGTTTGAGATACATCTCCCTTTATTCATTTTGATGATAAGTATTTTCGGACGAAGGAAGTATAATATATCACATATACATGTTCAGCCATAAAAAAGTCAAACACTGATCAGGCATTATAAAGAAAAAGAAACTGCTTGTACGAATCTTAGTGATAACATAGGACTTAGATATATGATACTTACAGCACATCTAAATGCACTTCTATATATTCAAAAATCAAGCAACGATCAAATGGGGATGCATCCCGACAAAATCCGCATAAACATAATTAGAGCTAGCATGATAATTAAAATAACAAGGATTCATATATTTTTGGCTTCGCGGACGGATGCGGACACGTCCGCCTACATCCCGACCGATCAAGCATCATATACTCCCTTCAATATGGACTACATAAGGAGTAAAATGAGTGAATATACACTTTAAAATACGTCTATATACATCTAGTTTATATTGAAATCTTTAAAAGGGGTATATTTAAGAACGGAAAGAGTACATGACATACACATGTTAATTAATTGGGCCTCCTACTTCATAAAATCAACGGTTAAGATATTCCATGCACAAGAGAGACCATGTTAAAATTGCTCTATATACATAGCTATTGTGACAGGACTCTTCAAAAGCTATGGTAGTTGTATAGCGGAGTTATAGCCCCAAAAATGGCAACTAGAGACCGAGCTCTATTGAAGCCTTAATTTGAAAACTTCAAAATTCAAACTTTCTAGTTAAAAAAAATGAAAAAAATACACATATACCTAAAGACATAATTCACATGTGTAAATTTTCAGGTCGAAATACCTTAAAATGAGTACTACACAAAAAAAATCTGGGCCTTTTTAGCACATGTACTATTCATTCTCAAAGAACATGCTTTTTTTCTGCTTGCAATTCAAGGTATTTCATCCTAAAAATTCACATTACATCCTTGTATATATGTGTAATTTTTTCAGAATTTTTAAAAAGTGAAAGAGTTTGAATTTTGATAATTTCAAAATTAAGAGCAACTCTAGCAGATCTGCTATATCTGCTCGGCCAGCAAATAACCGCCGATATATGGTACCAGGACAAAAAAAAGTCCCAGACAGGTACCGTATGTCTAGTCGTCCTGCAATTGTTTTTTGCGGAGAGCTCTAAAAATTGCCCTGCAACCCTCAAATCTCCTGTTTTCACCTCCTCCTTTGCGGTTTCTTCTATCCCACGTGCGACTTGGCGGAGGGAAATTTCCGCGCACACCCGCCATTCGGCCGCCGCACCCTCCCCAAGTCTTCGATGACTTTTTCTTCCTCCGACCACCTTGCTCCGTGGAGAGCTTTGGCCTTCCCCACCTGCATCTTCTCCACCAAGATTAAAGCTGGGGGCATTTCTTGCCACGGGCGGGCTGTAACTGCCATCGCCATGGATCCGTCCGGTAGCTTCAAGTGCTGCCACGTTGCGGGCAGATCCAGTTGCTCTGGCCACGATTGAGCGGCCGCCGTCCGCACGAGCTGCAGGGAGGCGAGAGGAAGTAGGGGAAGCGGCGGCTGCAGTGGAGAAGAAGGGAGTTGCAGGGTCGCGAATTTCGGTCGGCGATGGGGGGGAAGGGGGTTGCGGCTGCTTCGTCTTTGCTTGGGCAGGATTTGATTCCAGTGAAAGGTAAGATTTGTAGCTTTTCTACAGATTTTCAATTCGGCCAACGGGCGATTTTTGATGAACTCGTGAATTTATTTTCATAGATGGATGATATTTGGAGTTGGTCCTCGTCGTCAGAGTCGGATGATTGGACATAGATGAGATGTTTTTTGACGATATGCCAAGCACGTCCTCTTGTTGCATCTCGTCGACAAATCTGAAGCCCGCAAGAAGAAGAAGAAGTGCCACAGATCGATGGTTGACCTCCTTTGCAATTCCGCGCAACCGAGCTTGCGGCCACAAATTGCTCATAAAAGACTATTTTGCCGAGGTACCAACCTATCTGGGTCATCTCTTACACGTAGGCGTTATCGAATGCATAGGTCTCTTTTTGTTCGCATTGTGGAAGCTTGCAAGCAAAATTATCGTTTCTTCACTCGTTGAGAAATGCCGCCAGTTTGGTAGGATTTAGTGCAAGCAAAATACAAATTATTTCCGCCCGAGCACAAGAAAGCATGTCGAAAAAGATATTGAGAGAGCATTTGGTGTGTTGGAACCTCAGCTTGCCATCGATCGAGGTCCTGCTCGCTTCAGGGATACTCAAATATCATGACTACATGTATAATTCTACACAACATGATCAACGAGGATGAGAGGGATTTAAACGTTTTTTCTGTGATAATATTGGCAGTTGTGTCAAGCCTACCAGAAACCCAGATGAGATAACTGCATTTCATGAAACCTACCGACAGATTTAAGACCATGACACACACCAGCAGCTCTGCAATGATCTCATTGAGTATCAGTGGCAATTCTATGGGAAATAGACTCCCATTTTATTAATTCGATATATTTGTTTTCATGTGTGATTTGAACAATTGTTTTAATTCTGGAACATTCGTTATTGTAATAATTCCGGACCATTTATTATTCAGATTTGAACATTTGTTCTATTTGAGAAAATTAATGTATTGTATGATGTTAAAACATTTAACTTTGAACATTTGTTTTTATTTAAGTTATATTGCCTAAAACAATGATTTGCGGCACGGATTTACAGTACAGCGTGGCGTCAGGGCGGAATAGATGCTACAAACCCTTACAGTATAGGTTTGCGACATCTGTTTTGCCTGACACTGTGCGGTACAACAAAGTCAGTTTACATGGAGCCACAAACGGTTTTTACGGGTTGAGATTATATGGCATTTGCTAGAGTTGGTCCAAGGCCTTCATGGAGCTCAATCTCCAAAATGCGCTGCTCGTTATGCCCCCACTACTACGAAAGGGTTGCTCCTCACCAGTGGCGGAGCTATGGGCCGATTGTTGGGCGCCAGACATAGAACCTACACTGAACACTTGATTTTTAGGCCCAGTTTTTCTGTCTTCCTTCCCTATTTTCTCCTGGGCTGGGCGGGCCAAGGCCCAGTTTGGCCCTCACGTAGCTCCGCCCATGCTCCTCACTATTAAAACTTCAGATAAAAGTCACAAACAAATACTCCACAGAAACCAAGTGTTGTTCTGCACCAGAAAATTACTGCTACGACATTACACGTCAGAAGTTAGAGGTCAGCCTATAGCTCCTAAATTAGAGAAGCATGCATATGGGCGTGTCGCAAATTCATCTACAGTAGGTGTTAGTACGTACCTGCATGTGATGTGCAGGCAGCCATGGGACTTCTCGACGTAGAACCGGCACCGCGGGCAGCGCTTCCATTTGCACTCCCTGGCGGCCTCAACGAGCAGCAGATCCTCACGGCCGCGCTCCCCGGCGCCGAGCTGCGCGAACTCGGCGCAGCTCACGCCGGCGTGCCACGGCACCGCGCAATGCGCGCAGAACAGCCGCCTGCACACCTGACACTCCGACTGCGTGACGCACCCCTCGGACGCGCCGCCACCGTCGTCGTCGGCCACCATCATCTCGGAGCAGTCAGGGAAAGGGCAGTAGGTCCGCCGCGCCCCGAGGAACATGGACTCGCATAGCACCCCGCACCACCGCACGAACAGGTCGGCCGGGAGGGCGGCGCGGCACAGCTCCGGGTCGAGAGCGCCGGCGCAGGACACACCGGGGCACCGCACGACGGCCGCGCCGGCCTCGACCTTGGCGCGGACATGGCCCGCCAGGCACGCCCGGCAGAAGGCGTGCGCGCACCCGCTGCCGCCGCGGTGGGCGTCAGAAGGCGCCATGGGCTCCATGCAGATGCTGCAGGGCTGCTGCGCCTTCCCCACGGGCTCCTCCATTGCTGTGGCGCGAGCTTTTTGGTTGGGAAGGTGGGAAGTTACTGAGTTTGGCGTATTTTACGGCCAGTGTTGCTACGGTTACGATGAATACGGATCGTTGTGGATCTCTCTCTTCTTCCGATGGTATACGATCTTCTTGTTTCGGAGAGAGAGTGGCACCATATCTGTTGGTTTACTTGGGATTTAAAGGAACGGTGAGATTTAAATGGCGTCTGTTGGTTTCTATAGTCTTATGTTCCCAAGGTGAGCGAAAATGATAAGATTGGACGCTCCTCAAAAAAAAAAATGATATGATTGGACCGTGTTTTGGTTAAAACCATGTTTTAGACTTTTGGTTGCACAGCAATTGATGCGAGCGACTAGTCCAAGGTACCTCGAGGGGCATTTCCTATTTAGTGCTGCAGCCCCCCGTTACAATGCAATTTACAAACGGGCGCCTGCAGCAGTCCAAGCTGGGCCGGCCCAATCTAGTTTTGCGGAAACGTTAAAAAGTGAGAGAACTGGGAATCGAACCCACGCCGGACTCGTTATGATTGCTGCGCTCCAACCTCTATGACATCGAGCTTGTTGTGAGCTAAGCTAAGACTAGCCATAGTGGGAGTAACTTCAGCAGTAACATCGAGTCCAACTCAGCAAATTTGCTTATGTGGCAATGAGTTAATGAGGAGAAAGATAGTAGTAGTAACTTAGCTAGTTACTGTAACATCACATGTCTCAATGCAATATGAGTCTATAACCTAATAAATGAATCTTTGCATGTTACCATCTTTAAGGTACTACCCACTATGAAGGTAGTAATATAGTTTAGGGATATGTGTATGTTACTAGTATATGTTACTATTCATTGTGGCTAGTCTAAGGCCCTGTTCGGAGCACCTTCACTCCACAACTCCACTCCCGGAGTTGATGGAGTTGCAGTTGAAAACTGCAGAGCAGCTATTTCCTGGCTCCATAGCTCCTGGAATTTCGTGGAGCTGGTGGAACTTCGAACAGGCCTTAAGTCGCTCTTTCTTTTTATTTTGTTTCTTCTGGTTCGCGAATCTTGACGGTTTTATTCATTTTTCCTTTTTTTAATGCGTGATTTTTTAAAAGAATGTCATGTTTTTAAATTGTTGTACTTTTTCAGATTACATGAACTTTATTCAAATTCGAAGAACTTTTTCTGAATTCGATGAACTTTTTTCAGATTACATGAACTTTTTTCAAATTTGATGAACAATTTTTTTAAAAATCGATGAACTTTTTCCATATTACATGAACTTTTTTCAAATTTGGTGAACTTTTTCTGAATTCGATGAACTTTTTTTAAAAATTGATGAACTTTTTTCATACTACATGAACTTTTTTCAAATTCAGTGAACTTTTTCCAGATTACATGAACTTTTTTAAATTTGATGAACTTTTTTTAAATGCGATGAATTTTTTTCAAATTCGATGAACTTTTTTCGAAACCGATGAACTTTTTTCGAATCTAATGAACTTTTTTTGAATTTGATGAACTTTTTTCGAATCCGGTGAACTTTTCTTTGAATTTGGTGAACTTTTTTCGAATTCAATGAACTTTTTTTTGAAAATCGATGAATCTTTTTCATTTTTTTGAACTTTGCTTAAAATTTGATGAACTTTTTTTCGAATTTATGTTTTCTCTTTTGAGATAATTTATATTGAGTATATATTAATGTTTTACTGCACGAAAAGGTTAGGTAGAACTGTTTTCTTGTAGAAGACAACAAAGTTAGTTTGTTCTGGTGGTTAGTGTGGTGCACTTGCAACGAAGTAATCCAGAGTTCGAATCCCCAGCTATCCTCAGGTTTTATTGCTTTTTTTTACTTCAAAAGCGATTGAGTGCAAGCGCGCGTTGGGCCGGCCCTTGCCAGCGACGCTGCAGGCGCCAACTCGTTAACGGGCGCCTGCAGCGCTGACTAGGGGCTTCCCAGCGGGGCGGTCCTGTTCTTCTCTGCGGGGCGGTCCTGTTCTGCAGCGCTGCTCGCCATGGGCCTGGCCCAACAAGGGCCTATGCTCCCTCGTGTCGCTCGCTGTTTCTTCGATCGCTCTTCTCTGCGATCGTTTTTTCATCAATAATAATAATAATAATCTCTTCGAACGGGAGGATGGTTGACCGGTCAGCTGGGCCCAAAGTCAACCGCTTTTACTACTGTAGACAAACGGAAAAAATCGAAAAAATGAAAACAAATTCATTTGAAAAGAAAGTGCATTCATTTGCAATAAAAAGTTCGCAAATATGGGGGAAAATTCAAAATTTTAAAAAGTTCATGAAATTCAAAAAACTTCATAGGGTTTCTGAACAAAGTTCATCGACTTTGAAAAACAAAGTTCATCGACTTTGAAAAACAAAGTTCATCAAATTTTGAAAAAAATCACAAATTGAAAAAAGTTCATCGATTTTGAAAAAAAGTTCATCAATTTTGAAAAAAAAAGTTCGCAATTTTGAAAAAAGTTCACTGATTTCCAAAACAAAGTTCATCGATCTTGAAAAAAGTGCATGGATTTCAAAAAAGTTCAACAATTTTGAAAAAAGTGCACGTCAGCAATTTTTTTTAAAATATTTCATGAAAGTGAAAAGTTCATCAATTTAAGGTTCATCAATCCGGAAAAAGTTCAAGGATTTCGAAAAAAATTGTAAAAATTGAGAGGAGTCCGTGTGACGGTGTCCTGTACTAAGGGTACCAACCTAGTTGGCCCACAATCCATGGGCCAAGCTTATGGCGCACTAATCTCACAAGGAAGGACTCCAGAAGCCACAAACTCATATGTGATCAAAACGGTCTCAGCTGAAAACTTGGTGTGTACTTCAAGGACCACTTCATCTATCGACATGATTATCCCTAGTTGACAACTGATCATGTGTAACTCTAGATACCCCTGGTGCCAATATAAGCCAGGGAATTTAGTCCATAGGGACACAATCACAATTGCTAGCCTTAGGGTTTAGAACACAACATATGATCTCGAGGTAGATCAACCGGTACGTGGAGGTTAGAGGCGATCTTCCACGCGGCTAGGGTTTGGCTGGTCCGCCGCCGGTTGCCTCCTTGGCGGTGGCGCGAGGGCCGGTGCTTTCTGTCCCAGGTCGACGTTGTGAGGTGTCGTCGCTGGTCTCTCTCTCCACTACGAGGTTATGGCCGTCCAGGTCATCATAGTAGATTAGGTTTCTGCTCAGCTAGGTTTAATCCAAGGAGCATGCCGTGCATGGATTTGTAAGATTTCCATGGGGAAGTGGTGCTCTAGCATTTCATAGCTTGGATGCGTTGATCTCTTTATGTGCTGATACAATTTGATTTGGTGGAGCTGGTACTTTCTCATGTTGAGTTTGGTTTCGTTGAGGAAGGAAAAGATTTAAGATAACTGAAGGTTGAAATTGGGCTCTTCCGAGGCAGCAACTGATCCACCGTTGTTCTCCTCCGTGAAGGGTCACCGGGAGCAATGAAGCTTATAAGTTGGAATTGTTGGGGCCTCCTGGGTGCCCGAACGGTTCGCTCACTTTTCGACATCCAGAGGCGGCATAACGTGGATGTGTATTTTTCTGTCTGAGACACACCTAGACGAAGATAAGGCAGAGGTTCTAATGAGGAAATTGGGGATGGACCACAAGATTGTTGCACCAAGTCTTGATGGCAGAAAAGGTGGATTGCTACTTGTGTGGAAGAAAGAGGTTAGGTTGTACTCCCGGACTACTACCTTTAGCTGCATTGATGTGTCGATAGAGGAACCAGATGGGAAAGTTTGGAGATTGTAGGGAGTGTATGGTGAGCCGAGTGGGGACAATAAAGAGCGAACTTATCAGCTCTTACGTGATATTCATGCACAATCAAGCCTTCCATGGATGCGATTGGTGATTTCAACGAGATCCTTTTCTTGTCAGAGAAGGAAGGTGGAGCTCCACGACATCAGTCTCAGCTTCAAGCTTTCCAGGACGCACTTGCAGATTGCTTGTTGGAAGATATAGGATATTGATAACCCACAAGTATAGGGGATCAATTGTAGCCTCTTTCGATAAGTAAGAGTGTCGAACCCGACGAGGAGCTAAAGGTAGAACAAATATTCCCTCAAGTTCTATCGACCATCGATACAACTCTACGCACGATTAACGTTCGCTTTACCTTGAACAAGTATGAAACTAGAAGTACTTTATAGGTGTTGTTGGATAGGTTTGCAAGATAATAAAGAACACGTAAATAAAAAGTAGGGGCTGTTTAGATGAAGACACAACTAAGTTAGTTTTAGTAGAGAGCTTGTTGTCACACAAGAAAGTTATTTGTCCCTAGGCAATCGATAACTAGACCGGTAATCATTATTGCAATTTTATTTGAAGGAGAGGCATAAGATAACATACTTTCTCTTCTTGGATCATATGCACTTATGATTGGAACTCTAGCAAGCATCCGCAACTACTAAAGATCATTAAGGTAAAACCAAACCATAGCATTATAAGGCATCAAGTCCTCTTTATTTCCATACGCAAACAACCTACTTACTCGGGTCTGTGTTTCTATCACTCACGCCACCCACCATAAGCAAATCATGAACATATTGCAAACCCTACAGCGGGGATCCCTCATGCTTGTAGGACACAGAGAGCACCATAGGACAACACCAATAATAAAACATGCAACTCAAACCAATCACGATCTTCAGTTAACCCATAGGACAAAACAGATCTACTCAAACATCATAGGATAGCCATACTGTCACAGCCCCAGTTCTGGCCTTGCCTGTCTTGCTTTAGCCTCCATGCATCATGTCTAAATTTTTATGAAACTTTGAAATGGGGGGATGATAAACCCTAGCAGCAAATGAAATTCAACTAGGTTCAAATTCAAATATTTTCAATGATCCCAAAATGCCCTTTAGAAATGTTCATCATTTTTGAATTGGTCCAGCACCTCTGACAAAAATGGTGCACATTTTTCTAGATCAATTTGGATTTTTGAATTAAATCATAAAGTATTTGAATTTGGGCATTTAAATGCTATAACTATATTAAAATGCCCAAATAATTCTGGAAGTGGTTGAGAGTTGTTGGAAATAATTCTAACAATGCCCACAATTTATTTTAGGAATATATAAAATGATTTAGTATTTTTACTAAATCAAAACAGAGCAAATAAATAGAAAACAAAAATGGAAAAGAGAGAGAGAAAGAGGAAACCTTACCGTGCAGCCCACCACTGTAGTGGCCTACTGGCCAAAGCCAGCCCGGCCCACCAGGGGCAGCACTGTCTTCTTCCTCCTGCCAGGAGGAGAAGCAGCTGCGTAGCAGCTGCGTGTCCGATGCGCAGGCGAGCCGCGCTGGCTCCTCCCTGTCTGTGTGCCCCCCCTCGACTGCCTAGTCGCCGCCATGCACACCCCCCGACCCCCTCGTCCTCTCCCCTCTCTCCCTGGACCTCTTTCCCCTCCTCTGCTCTCTCTCTCGCGGCAACCCGAACGGATCCGTTGCCACCGCCACCGCTCGCCACGTCCACCGATCTCCCCATGGCCAGTTAGCTATCCCACGAGCTTCGCCTCGCTGCTGCACACCTCTACGCCGAACCGCAGGACCCCGGACACCCTGAAGCCTCGTCCTCGAGCTCGTCTTCTCCACACGGCCGTCGGACGCCGTCGACAAATTCACCGCTTCCAGGTCGACCCCGAGCCCACTGAGCTGCGCTTCGACCTCCTAGTGAGCTCCTCCACCGTTTCCCCCTGTCCCTGTGGCTTGTCGCTTGCCGTAGCCGTGCTAGCCACCGTACCGAGCACCACCGTCCGCCATGGACGCCGGGCATGGCGCTGCCGTGCCGCTCCACTCAAGCCGACGAGCCTAGCGAGCTCCTAGATGTACCAGGAGGCCGTAGATCCCCTCAGCTGGCCTCGCCGTACCCTCCGGCCGCCGTGCAAATTGCTGCCGCCGTCGACCTAGGCCACCGGAGTTGCTGCTGCGTGCACCACCCGACGCGGACGAGCCTCCTCGTTGCGTAGATGCACTTCACCGCCCATATGGTCGCCGGAAAAAAACCCGAGCATCACCGCCATCTCTGGACGTCGCCGGCGGTTTAACTCCGGCCATGCCGACGTGGCACCGTCATTAGTGGCTAATGACGTACTAACCAACCCCCTAGTTACATTGACAGCCGGGCCCCACTGCCTAACTAATCGACTAACCATGATAGATTAAGGTTAATCCAATTGCAGCGGGCCCACACGTCAGCTTTGACTATGCTGACGTGTACGTTGACCCGGACCCACTGGTCAGCCTCTAACCCTACCCTATTACACTGATGTGCGGGTCCCACTTGTCATGTTTGACCTGGACCACCTCTGTTGACTTGCTGATGTCACACCGACGTCATGCTTATGCAGTAATTGTTTTCTGGAATTAAAATAAATCAGAAATGATTTATAAATTTCAGAAAAAACCCAAAACTTCTAAAAATCATAGAAATTCAACCGTAACTCCAAATGAAATAATTTATATATGAAAAATTATCAGAAAAATTCAAGGAATCCATCTGTACCATTTTCATGCATGTTTGAGCAAGTTAACCTCACTGTTTAGGATGAAACATGATTAGGGCAAATTTCATAATAGGTTTGGAGTTGGAATTTGATATAGTTTTGAATTCCACTTAAATTAAAATGACTTTCTGTTGCATTAGCCCAAATCACAACATATTGCCATGTCATGATCATGCATCATATTGTTGCATTGCATTGATTGTATTCTTCCTTGTTTGCCGGTAATTGCCCCCTCTCAGTAGACGTTGTTTCCGACGACGTGATCGATGACACCGATGAAGAGCTATTCTATCTTCAGAAGTGCCAGGCAAGCAAAACCCCCTTGTTCATTCTGATACAATCCCACTCTCTCGCTGGTGCTCTCTTTTACTGCATTAGGACAACAATGATTCAATGTTACATGCTGCGGTAGTTGAACCCCTTTCCTCTGCATGACCTGTCATTGCCACAGAAAATAGATGAAACCCACTAGCATGAGTAGGAGTTGTTTGAGCCCTGATGTGCCTACTCATTCATGCTTGTTGTCATGCCTGCTACTGCTTAGAGTTGAGTCGGGTCTGATTCATCGGGAATGAATTGGAATGTGGTGAACATGTCCTACTGTTGAGAGCTAAGTGTGTGAACACGATTTGGTAAAGGTAGCGGTGAGAGGCCATGTAGGAGTACATGGTGGGTTGTCTCATTGAAACCGTCCTCAGGAACTGAGTTCTGTGTTTGTGATCCATGAACAGTTACTACCACACATTGGGCTCTGGGCGCTCCAAGCTCTCTCGACTTATTAATCAACTTGATCTCTGTCCAGGAGTTGCAACTAGTTTCTGGTGTTTGTAGGTAGTGTTAGTAGTCTACCAAGTGGCACCCGGTACAGGTGGGCTTGGGGACAGACTAGGCACAGTGGCCCGGTGTACCAAGTGGCACCCGGATGGTGGGCTTGGGAACCCTGCTCACATCGTTTGGGGCTATGAGCGACACCCCGGCCGGATCTCCTTGCGGATGGAACTCGAATAGGCGATAAACCTGGACTAGAGACTTGTTGGTTAGTCAGGTCGTGGCCGACTCCCTCACCATGCTTCCACTTGAAGGTTGCCGAGATACACGACGTGTACATGGTGGTAAGTGGCGAGAGCGTGTGTGAAGAAGTACACCCCTGCAGGGTTATCATTATCTATTCGAATAGCCGGATTCCTCGGATATGGAAACTTGAACCCCTTGCATAGTTCATAGACAAGTGAAAATGGATACTCTAGAATGCGCAAGATATGTGTGAGTGCTATGGATGGTGTTCTTGTAGGGAGACGGGAGCGGATCCATAGTGGTGTATTGGTATGGTGAATTTGTGGACTCGTGTGCGCCACCTCAAAAGAGTTACTTGCAGTCGTAGTTCAGGTTAGCCACTAAGTCAAAGATGGCTTGCTGCAGTCAAACTCCACCGCCCCTTTGTTGATACTGATGCATATGTAGCTAGTTCTAATGTAAGTCTTGCTGGGTACATTTGTACTCACGTTTGCCTATCTTATGTTTTTCAGAGAGACGTCAGTCTCACTAGTAGTTCCGTGTGGACTTCGACATTTAGCTTGATACCTCAGCTACGATCTTGTGCCCTCGACAGGATCTGGTAGATAGTCAGGCTTCTTAGCCTTTTTCATTTGTAGATGTCTGTACTCAGACATGTTAAGCTTCCGTATGTGTTTTGACTTGTATGTTCTGATTGTTGGGTCATGAGACCCATGTTTGTAATATCTCACTCCTCGGAGCCTAAGGAATAAATACTTGAGTTGTAGAGTTATGTTGTGATGCCATGTTGTATTTACACATCTCGAGCATATTGTGTGTATTATTGAAATGCTTGGTATGTGTGGGATCCGACAATCTAGTTGTTTATCCTTGGCAGCCTCTCTTATGGGGAAATGTAGTCTAGTGCTTCCATGAGCCATAGTAGTCCGCTACAGCCCGGTTCACCGGAGTCCTGCTAGCCCAGCACTACTGCTCCGGAACACTCGACTGGCCGGCATGTGATTCACTTTGTTTCTATGTCTGTCCCTTCGGGGAAATGTCACGCGGTGACATCCGGAGTCCTGCCTAGCCTGTTACAGCCCGGGTTCCCGGAGTCCTGTTAGCCCAGTGCTACAGCCTGGATTCGCACGCTGCTGACCGACATGCTCGATGTTGATTCATGTATGCCTGTCCCCGTATGTTAGTGCCACCTTGGGTTCACGACTAGTCATGTCGGCCCGGGTTCTCTGTCATATGGATGCTAGCGACACTATCATATACGTGAGCCAAAAGGCGCAAACGGTCCCGGGCCATGGTAAGGCGACACCCGTGGGAATACCGTGCATGAGGACGCAAACTGATATGAGCTGTCACAGGCTAGAT
Source organism: Triticum aestivum (assembly GCF_018294505.1). Lineage (NCBI taxonomy): Eukaryota > Viridiplantae > Streptophyta > Magnoliopsida > Poales > Poaceae > Triticum > Triticum aestivum. The sequence continues at coordinate 463,856,471 of NC_057809.1, forward strand.
CGGTGTGACTTAGAATCGGGGTCCTGACACATACATCATTGGGAAATAATATATAGTGTTGAGCACCATGTTTAAGTAGAGATTACAGCGGGTAAAAGAGGGGTTGCACCGCTGCATAGAGGGGGGAAGAGTTGTGTAACATCCCAAAATTTTCAATTTGGAATGTTATGCATTAGATCATCTTTGCATATCATATTTTATTGCATTTTGGCTTGATCCTAGAAATTCTGCGCAACTCAAGGACCCACGGAGAGAGTTGGGAATTTTGTTATTTTCATATTTGAGTTTACTCGAATTTTGAAAAAGAGGATCATTTGATTTTAAGTATTTTCTCTTCGAATATTTATTTTACAAAAACAAAAGAGAGAGGATAAAATGACTTCCTCAAAATAAAGAAATATTGGAGATTTAATATTAAAATCAAATATGATTTTTTATTCGGAGTTTTACCGCTATTTTATTTGAATTAGGAAAAATATGCGTTTTTCAAAATTGCGTTAGAGTCCCAAATAAATGTTCACCTTGTCCGGTAGATTTTTAGAGGACGTCGAAAATTTATTTGAGGATTTTTGGAGGCCGTTTAGTATTTCTTTTCTTCGTTTTTCTGTGCGGATTTATTTAAAAAAAAAAGAGGTCGAACCGACTTGGGCCGCCGTGGGCGACCCAGACTCCGCCTCGCCCCAGGCTTTATAAGCCCACGACCCCGCCAGCCCCAGCCCACCCCAGCCACCGCTGAACCCTAGCCGCGCCTCGAGCCCCGCGCCACCGCCGTTGCCGCGCCCCGCGCCGCCACCGGACGTCGCCGCCGTTTTTTTTGGTTTATTCCGGTAAATCCTAGATCTAGATTTGTTTCTTTAATGTTCCGGATTATTTTTTTAGATCGGTTTTCCGTTCGTTCGTTTGTTTTAACAAACGATTTTCACCGATTAGCCGCAGACAGCGAACGTTCGTTCATTACCCTGTTCATCAGTTTTTCTTTTCTCGGATTTTTTCGCGATTATTTTCGATCGTGATTTCTGATCCGATTTTTGTTTTAGTTTATCTTTTTGCTCGTTTATCAGAATTAGGCGATTCAAGCGCCTAGAGTTTCGTCTCGAAGCCCTCTTTCTGTTTAATCAACTTAAACAAGTTTTTGCTATTGTAAAAATTTGACTTTAGTCCAGATTAGTAATCGAAGCTTGTTTCTTTCGTAGTTTGAGTTTTGTTGCTTCGTTTGATTTGATTCTTTTTGCAAACCGGAGTTCTTAAGTTGAACTTTCTGGCTAGATCTTCTTATTTGAGTTTTACCCGTGCATCTTTGTTTGATTGCTTATTGTATGCTTGTTTGTTTGCGATAGAGTACCCAGAATGCAAAGCGTGCTACTACGAGTCTCTAGGTTTCACGGATCATCAGCAAGGCAAGTAACACTTTGATCATACCTCTTTACTACCCAGTTTTATTGTATTAGATCAATCCTCAAACAATTGCATGATTAGGATCTGATTAATATGTGGGTTATGGGAAGTAGATGAGGTAGTACCTATTGTCCTGTTTATTACCAAACCTTTGGGAGTTACTTCTATGTTGCTTATATTGCTATGCTATGCTCGTAGACGTGGTTTGGGTTTGAGTGTATTCATTATAGATGTGAGTATTGTTAATTAATGGTTAACTTAAGGTGGTAACTTTAATACACATCTGGGTGGATTGAGGCACCTGGGGAACCCAGCGTTGCCTGTATTTTTGGAAATCCCGGGGTACCGTGTGATTCTCCTATGGATTGCCACCCAGGCTCAAAGGGATCATAAGATTATTCATGCTAGAAACTTCCGTGTGCAGCCACATGCCATTATGGGCTCTAGCATAGTTGAGTAAGTTGTGGGAAACCTTTACATGATGGGCTAGCAGATGTAGGGGATTGTAGGTGTACAGGCCTATCTATCGGTTAAGGGGACCTCATCGGAAAGACTGTGTCTCGGTCATCCGTTTCTCAAACATTATGTAGTGCGAGAAATCCAACGGAGGAGATCGAGTCTTGTGGGGAAAAGTGCACAAACCTCTGCAGAGTGTACAAACTAATCATGGTTAGCCGTGTCCCCGGTTATGGACATGTTGAGTATCTAGTTCTTGGATTATCATGTGGATCTCATCACTCTTAATATAACTTGATTGGGTTTAATGATGATGCTTAATTGGGTGAACCTTCTCAATGTTTAACAACCACCATGATAGTTAAATAAAATTTATTCCTTTGTTGTAGGGAAAATTGGCTTTCCGCAAAACATATTAACCATACAGCCTCCACCAGCCATATATGCATGTAGTGATAGCATTATTCTGTTCATTACTCTCTTGTGTTACATTGCCAGCATATTCCATGTGCTGACCCGTTTCGGGCTGCAACATATCATGTTGCAGACTTTTCAGACGACGAGTAAGGAGCCATAGGTCGTTGTCTTTCACTCAGTGATGCCGTTGGATTTGATGGACTCACTTTATCTTCCAAGCTTTCCGCTGTTATTGTATTAGATGGCCTTAAGCCATATTTATTGTAATAAGTTCTCTTTTGAGACATTCGAGTGTGTGATTGCTACTCTGTTATAAATCCTCAAGTACTGTGCATGTCAGCATTACCGATCCATGGATGACACTGATGCACAGAGATCAGACTGTTTGAGGTCTGGTCGCTACAAGATGGTATCAGAGCACACGTTGACTGTAGGACACGACCACTAAGCTAAAGCCCTAGATCACTACTCTCTTCTCATTTCTGACTCCTCTCCATTTTCTACTCTTTAGGATGGCGGACGCAAGGAACAAGTTTACATAGACGGATGAAGACACACCTTTTGGACGCCACTTGAAGGAAGTCACTAGGTACTGCTACGTCTTGAGCTTGCGTTGGTTTTCCCCGAAGAGGAAGGGATGATGCAGTAGAGTAGCGTAAGTATTTCCCTCAGTTTTTGACAACCAAGGTATCAATCCAGTAGGAGCCCACGCTCAAGTCCCTCGTACCTGCACAAAGCGATAGCTACTCGCAACCAATGCGATTAGGGGTTGTCAAGCCCTTCACGGTCACTTACGAGAGTGAGATCTGATAGATAGAATATTTTTGGTATTTTTGATATAAAGATGCAATGTAAAAAGTAAAGGCAAAGTAAATAGCAAAGCAATATAAAAGTGATGGAGATTGATATGATGAGAATAGACCCGGGGGCCATAGGTTTCACTAGTGGCTTCTCTCAAGAGCATAAGTATTCTACGGTGGGTGAACAAATTACTGTTGAGCAATTGATAGAATTGTGCATAATTATGAGAATATCTAGGCATGATCATGTATATAGGCATCACGTCCGTGACAAGTAGATCGAAATGATTCTGCATCTACTACTATTACTCCACTCATCGACCGCTATCCAGCATGCATCTAGAGTATTAAGTTAAAAACAGAGTAACGCCTTAAGCAAGATGACATGATGTAGAGAGATAAATTCATGCAATATGAAATAAACCCCATCTTGTTATCCTTGATGGCAACGATACAATACGTGCCTTGCTGCCCCTTCTGTCACTGGGTAAGGACACCGCAAGATCGAACCCAAAGCTAAGCACTTCTCCCATGGCAAGAACTACCAATCTAGTTGGCCAAACCAAACGGATAATTCGAAGAGACTTGCAAAGATAACCAATCATGCATAAAATAATTCAGAGAAGATTCAAATATTATTCATAGATAGACTTGATCATAAACCCACAATTCATCGGTCTCAACAAACACACCGCAAAAAGAAGATTACATCGAATAGATCTCCACAAGAGAGGGGGAGAACTTTGTATTGAGATTCAAAGAGAGAGAAGAAGCCATCTAGCTACTAACTATGGACCCGAAGGTCTGAGGTAAACTACTCACACTTCATCGGAGGGGCTAGGATGATGTACAAGCCCTCCGTGATGACGGCCCTCTTTCGGCAGAGCTTCGGAACAGGCCCCAAGATGGGATCTTGTGGATACAGAAAGTTGCGGCAGTGGAATTAGGGTTTTGGCTCCTGTTTTGATCGTTTGGGGGTACGTGTGTATATATAGGAGGAAGGAGTACGTCGGTGGAGCACCGAGGGGCCCACGAGGTAGGGGGCGCCCCCACCCTCATGACCACCTCTTTGATCCCTTGCAGTAGGGTCCAAGTCTCCTGGATCACGTTCGGTGAGAAAATCACGTTTCCGAAGATTTTATTCCGTTTGGACTCCGTTTGATATTCTGTTTATCCGAAACACTGAAATAGGCAAAAAACCAGCAATTCTGGGCTGGGCCTCCGGTTAATAGGTTAGTCCCAAAAATAATATAAAAGTGGAAAATAAAGCCCAATATAGTCCAAAATAGTAGATAATATAGCATGGAGCAATCAAAAATTATAGATACGTTGGAGACGTATCAGGTACCTGAACATCGGAATACCAAGCTTCACCGGGACTTACAACGCCACTTTACCATAAGAGGAGCGCTGGATGATTCAAGTTCAAGTTCCAGGAAGGACATTTACGCCAGTCACTGAGCCCATAGAGTTTTCCTTTGATGCACCAACCTGGAGTCTAGGAAAGAGTATGGCAGCCCACATCACCATGGGACGCATTGGAGAAGTTTACCACAAGGATCTCAAGGATACTATCTACCAGATTTGTGGGCATCGAGATAAGCAATGGGAGATGATCAGCACCAGGAAGGATAGATCAATTGCTGCTTTCATCCAGGAGTTAAACCAGCACATACGTCACTAGGAGAACCAGATGTGCGCAGGCATGATAGATTTGAAGAAGGCAATGACAAGGATCACCGAGCTTGAAGAGAAACTCAAGGAAACTCACGAAGATTATGAGGAGGAAATCGTCATACTAGTGGAGAAGAATGATGACCTGACAAGGAAGCTAGGAGTCTTCATGGGAGACCCCGCGCCAGGAGGAGAAGGTGATGATTCCACTTGCCCAGAGAACTACATCATCATCGAAGACACCGACTCGGACCCCGACGATAGCGATGATGACTTTGTTGATGAAGCTGGAGCGGATATTATGGAGTCTTCTACCGATCAATTTTTCTAGTCGACCACCAAAATAGTAGTATTCCACCATGTATATAGTATAGTCCGAGCACTTTTGTAATGATAGTTCTAGACCGATTGTATGCCCTTGCTTGATTGATTATGTGCATATGGGTAGTGTTTCCCCGTAGACCCCGTTCTACTCTGTTTTCTCATCTTTTCTAAACCCATCAGATGCCTCCGAGACGCGACAATGGATTTGATTTCCCACCGGAGCTCACTCAGTTGATCCAGCAGCAGAATGCATTGATGCAGATACTAGTCCAGAATCAGAATCAGGGGAACAACAACAACAACAACAACAACAACAACAACCCACCACCACCACCACCTGTTGATCACTTAGCCCCTTTTCTAAGGCTGAATCCGCCGGTGTTCTCTAGTAACACAGAGCCGATAGTTACAGATGATTGGCTCCGCAAGATTGGAAGGGAGTTAACCACTGCAGGATGCACAGATGCGGAAAGAGTGCATTTTGCCTCACATTAGCTTGATGGACCCGCAACAGCATGGTGGGAGAATTACACTGTCACCTATCCCATCGACACTGTTATGTGGGACCAGTTTCAGCAGGCTTTTCGCACTTCCCATGTATCAGCAGGAGCTATGGCCATGAAGAAGCATGAGTTTTGCAACTTACGCCAAGGAGGAAGCACCGTTGGCCAGTATGTGGATGACTTTAGCAAGCTAGCACGTTATGCCCCAGATGACGTTGCTACGGATGCAACTAAACAAGAGAAGTTTTTGGAAGGACTGAATGATGAGCTGAGCATGCAGTTGATGGTAGCAACCTTTAATAACTACCAACAGTTTGTAGATAGAGCTCTCATGATTGAAGGGAAGCAGCAACAGATTGACAACCACAAGAGGAAGTATGGACAAGGGAAGTATAATTCTGGAGCTCAGGAGAGATCCTGTTTTACCTCGAACTCGGGAGGACCCTTTCAGCATAACCATGGAGGTCACAATCACACTGGAGGAAGTTCACACAACCATAGTGGCCCCAAGATTGGGAATGGTAATGGAGGAAGCAACGGCCAGAACCGTTCCAACCCAGCAACACCCGCTAAGAAATATCTAAGCCACATTACTTGCTACAAGTGCCAGAAGACCGGACATTACGCCAATGAATGTCCTGAAGCTAAGAATGGAAACGGCAATGGAAGTTCTGGGAAGAAGCCCAATCCTTTCAACAGGGGACAAATGAACCACGTTAACATGGAGGAGGTTGAAGCCCAGCCAGATGCAGTAATAGGTAAGTTTTTGGTTAAGTCTTTTACTGCAATCGTTCTTTTTGATACTGGTGCATCGCATTCATACATATCAAGGGGATTTGTGGATATGTATAAGCTGCCCACCAAAGTTCTTAGTACACCTATGTTAGTGAGCTCGCCAGGAGCAGAGTATATGGCAAGCCAAGGATGTTTTCAGATGCCATTGACCATAGGTAGGCATGTTTTCCCCTCAGATCTGATAATTTTGGAGTCGCAAGGTTTGGATGTGATTCTGGGTATGGATTGGCTATCGATGTATGGAGTAAACATCGATTGCGCCAGTAAGTCAATTTTGCTCACCACCCCAGAAGGAAGAAGGATCAAGTATGTATCCCGGCATGTGCCGAATAGGACTCAAGTAAATTCCTTATCAGGAGTTGTACAGGAGGAAGTACCAGTGGTGAAGGATTTCCTGGATGTATTTCCAGAAGAGTTGCCAGGCATGCCACCAGATAGAGACATCGAGTTTTTAATTAAGATTTTGCCAGGCACAGGCCAATATCTAAGAGACCGTACAGGATGCCCGCATAGGATTTAGAGGAAATTAAGAAGCAGATTAAGGAGTTACTGGATAAAGGATATATTCACCCAAGCTCGTCACCTTGGGGATCACCAGTACTTCTAGTGGAGATGAAAGATGGATCATTGAGGATGGTTGTTGATTATCGAGGATTGAATGAGGTGACGATCAAGAACAAGTACCCACTGCCAATGATCAATGATTTGTTTGATCAGTTGCAAGGAGCTAAGGTATTTTCCAAGATCGATCCGCGATCAGGGTACCACCAACTGAAGATTCGAGAGCAGGATATACCTAAGACAACTTTTACCACAAGGTATGGGCTATATGAGTATACCGTTATGTCATTCGGCCTGACTAACACACCTACCTATTTTACGAACATGATGAACAAGGTGTTTATGGAGTTTTTGGATAAGTTCGTTGTGGTGTTCATTGATGATATTCTGGTCTACTTGAAGAATGAGGAGGAGCATAAAGAGCAATTACGTTTAGTACTTGAGAAGCTTAGAGAACATCAGCTATACGCCAAGTTCAGCAAGTGTGAGTTTTGGTTGAAGGAAGTTGGATTCCTTGGACATGTTATATCCGGAGAAGGAATAGCGGTTGACCCCACCAAAGTTGTCACTATGACAAATTGGGAAGCACCCATGTCAGTTGGAGAGATCTGGAGTTTTCTTGGACTCACAGGATACTACCGGAGGTTCATTGAGAATTTCTCGAAGATTGCAAAGCCTATGACGGAGTTGTTAAAGAAGGACAACAGTTCAAATGGACTGAGGAATGTGAGGCTAGTTTTCAGGAGTTGAAGAAACGCTTGGTTACATCACCAGTGTTGATTCTGCCAGATCAACGCAAGGATTATGAAGTGTATTGCGATGCTTCTTGTCGAGGACTTGGATCCGTACTTATGCAGGAGGGAAGAGTTGTTTCATATGCCTCACGACAGCTTAAACCCCATGAGTTAAATTATGCTACACATGATTTGGAGTTAGCAGCCGTAGTGCATGCGTTGAAGACTTGGAGACATTTTCTCATCGGAAACCATTGTGAGGTATACACGGATCACAAGAGTTTGAAGTATATCTTCATGCAGAAAGAGTTGAATCTCAGGCAGAGGAGATGGTTGGAACTCATTAAGGATTATGATATGAAGTTGCATTATCATCCCGGAAAGGCTAACGTAGTAGCCGATGCGTTGAGCCGCAAGAGTCATGTCAATACACTCATGACCGGAGAATTACCCAAGGAGTTAGCGGAGGATCTTCGCGAGCTATGTTTGGAGATAGTTCCGAGAGGCTATGTGTAACACCCTTGATGCGACTATATCTCCCACGTGTCGAGGCACGACTTAGAGGCATAATCGCATTGAAGGCATATGTTGCAAGTTAGGCAATCTTCACAACATCCCATGTAATATAAATGATAAAGGGGAGATAACATAGTTGGCTTACACTCGCCACGTCAATCAAGTACATAAATAACATTACATCATCCAAACACTCATGGCCCGACTACGGCGCCAAAATAAAAGATAACCCAACATGCGACACGGTCCCGATCACCCTCAACTGGGCACCACTACTGATCATCAGGAAAGGAAACATAGTAACATTGAGAGTCTTCATCGAACTCCCACTTGAGCTCAAACGCATCTCCTGGAGCGGAATCATCGGGCCCTGCATCTGGTGTAATAGTAATCCGTGAGCCACAGGGACTCAGCAAACTCGCACCCTCGCGATCAAGACTATTTAAGATTATAGGTAAGGTAAGGTAAATATAGGTGGAGCTGCAGCAAGCGACTAGCAAATATGGTGGCTATCCTATTCGCAAAAGAGAGCGAGAAGAGGAGGCAAAGCGCGAGCGAGAAACTAGGGGACAACTTGCGCAAACATTACTCCAACACCGTGTCCACTTCCCGGACTCCGCCGAGAAGAGGCCATCACGGTAACACACTCAGTTGATTCATTTTAATTAAATTAAGGTTCAAGTTATCTACAACCGGACATTAACAAATTCCCATCTGCCCATAACCGCGGGCATGGCTTTCGAAAGTTCAAATCCCTGCAGGGGAGTCCCAACTTAGCCCATGACAAGCTCTCATGGTCAACGAAGGAATAGAACTCCTCCCAAGACATTCCGATCAGACTCGGTATCTCGGTTCTTCAAGACACTTCAACAGGTCAAAACAAGACCAGCAACACCGCCCGAATGTGCCGACAAATCCCGATAGGAGCTGCACATATCTCGTTCTCAGGGCACACTCAGATGAGCGCTCCATACAACTAAAACCAAACCTCGAGTTTCCCCAAGGGGGCGCTGCACAGGACTCTAGTTTGGACCAACACTTAGAGGAGCACTGACCCGGGGGGGTTTACAATAAGATGACCCTCGGTCTCCGGAAACCCAAGGGAAAAAGAGGCTAGGTGGCAAATGGTAAAACCAAGGTTGGGCATTGCTGGAAAATCTCTAATCAAGGCGAACTATCAAGGGGTTCCCATTATAACCCAACCGCGAAAGGAACGCAAAATCCGGGAACATAACACCGATATGACGGAAACTAGGGCGGCAAGAGTGGAACAAAACACTGGGGGAGAGGCCGAGCCTTCCACCCTTTACCAAGTATATAGATGCATTAAAATAACATGGCAATATAATGATATCCCAACAAGCAAATAAATGTTCCAACAAGGAACGGCCTCCAAGCTTCACCTGCAACTAGCAACACTATAAGAGGGGCTGAGCAAAGCGGTAACATAGCCAATCAACGGTTTGCTAGGACATGATGGGTTAGAGGTTTGACATGGCAATTTGGGAGGCTTGAAAGCAAGTGGTAGGCATCATAGCATTGGCATAGCAAAAGAGCGAGCAAACTAGCATAGCAAAGATAGTAGTGATTTCGAGGGTATGATCATCTTGCCTGCACAGTTGTCAGAGTTGGCTGGATCCTCGAAAGCAAAATCAACGGGCTCCTCGTTAGCGAACTCGTCTCCCGGCTCTACCCAAACAAGACAAACAAACAACAAGGACACAATCAACCACGTGCAAGGACCAAACAAGATGATGCAAAGATGATATGCTATGCGGGATGCGATGCGGGATGCACATGCAAGATGTGACAGGAACATGCAAGAACCTGGCCTCAACTTGGAAATCCAAGTGTGCCACTGGAAAGATGAGATGAAATCGCTTGAAAACGATATAAAGAACGCCGGAATTGGAGTTACGGTTTGGAAATGGCAAGTGATTCAAATATGACACCGGTCTGCGATTTACAGCAAGTAGCCATCTAAATGCAATGAGATGAACATGTTACAGCACTCAAACATGACAAAAAAATACATGGCAGGGATGCATACAAGATTCTTAACAAAAGTCTAGCACTGAGCTACGGCCAATTCATCCATTAACAGGTTCAAACAAGCATGACAAAAATGCATATGGCAAACAGATCTCAGACTTACTGAAATTAACACTTGTCTGGAATTTCAGATCAGGTAGCACTCTTCGGAGCAACAAAACTACATGCTACAGGACCTGAACATGTCAAAGTAAAGCATGGCACGGAGCTATTCAAAGAGCTTAACAAAAGTCCCTTAGTGACCTTGAGCCAAAAGGGATCAGAAAATACAATTGCAAGCACGCGAACATAGCAAAAACATAATCAATTTTCAGACTTAGTGAAAAACTGGAGCATGCTGAAAACAGATATCAAGTAGGCATGTTTACGAGCTTGATGCACTCACTACAGAGCAAGTCATGATAAGCTAAGCATACATCCATCAAGAATACATAAAATGCAAGCTAGACATGGCAAGAACAATAACATAGCATGCATGGATCAACTACAACATCATCGGCAAAATTGCAAACAAGTTGACAATCTGCCTAGATTCACAAAGTAGCAAAAGTAGAGCTCGATTGACTCAAGCTAGGGTGCTCCATAATTGCAAACAAAGACATGGATGGATAGAGCACTACAAGATTAATAAAACATACTTACTGATCATCCTCAAAAGAGGCACGGATCACTAGGAAACAACATGAACATATGGCAACATGAGATAAACGGATCAAGGACTTAGTGGAATTGCCAAGTCCCTGAAATCAGAATTACCAAGTGCACCACTTGGCAAGCTTGTGCTAGTCACCACACACATCACAAAAATACATGGGTTGCACCTCTGAAAAGATGACAAAACCCTTAACAAAACATATGTAGAGCATCAGGGCATATCATGCACACAATAATCATGGCAAAAATGACAGAAAGCTAAATGGAGTAGCAGAATTGAAAATTATCCCAAGTAGCCCTCTTCTAACAGCATTTCGGGCATCAAGATGAACTCAAATGAAAATGATGCAATGTAATGAAATGATGTACTCTCTGGGATGAACATTTTGATATGCTATATGCATGAATCGGAGCTACGGATGCAAAGTTACGAGGCTATGAACATGGACACATGGATATGAAATCTCAGGACTTAGAAAAAAAAAAATCGAGGCCAACCCTAAAATTTCAGATTTGGATCGGGGCACACGGTTCCCGAGGTTGGACGCCGACCTCGCTGGAGTTCTTGCCGGACTAGACGCGGGGGCGGCCGGAGGCGACGAGGAGGACGGCGGAGGGCGGCGGGGTCGCCGGAGAGAAGGGCCGGCGTCTCGGGCGG
>NC_057809.1:463868530-463889668 GCF_018294505.1 Triticum aestivum
GGCGGGATTTTGTCCGGCGGCGCGCGATGATGAGTGGATCTAGGGTTTTCGGGGGGGGGGAGGAGAAGGAGATTTTCGAGGGATCTTTAAATAGGCATAGGAGGAGCTAGGAGAGTCCAAATGAGGTGCGGTTTTCGGCCACGTGATCGTGATCGAACGCTCTAGATGATGGAGAAGGCTTAGGTGGGTTTGGGCCAAATTGGAGGGGTGTTGGGCTGCAACACACACGAGGCCTTTTCGGTCCCTCGGTTAACCGTTGGAGTATCAAACAAAGTCCAAATGGTACGAAACTTGACAGGCGGTCTACCGGTAGTAAACCAAGGTCGCTTGGCAAGTCTCGGTCCAATCCGGAAATGTTTAATCCCCACACACGAAAGAAAGGTAGAAATGACCACCGGAGGAGAACGAAGCGCCGGAATGCAAAACGGACAACGGGGAAAAAGCTCGAATGCATGAGACGAACACGTATGCAAATGCAATGCACATGATGACATGATATGAGATGCATGACAACGAAAACAACACACGGAGACAAAGACCCGAACCCGAGAAAAATAAAATAACTTAACGCCGGAAACGGCAAGAGTTGGAGTACAAATTGGGAAAGTTACATCCGGGGTGTTACACTATGTAGCAGCATTGGAGATTTAGTCTACTTTGATGGATAAGATCAGAGAGGCTCATAAGACGGACAAGGAGACTGCCGAGATAAAGGAAAGTATGAGCAAAGGAAAGGCTAAAGGATTCTGTGAGGATGAGCATGATACCTTATGGTTCGAGGACCGCGTATATGTGCCAAATGATCAGGATATCAAGAAGCTGATTTTGCAGGAGGCCCATGATTCGCCATATTCGATTCACCCAGGAAATACTAAAATGTACCTGTATTTGAAGGATAGTTTCTGGTGGACCAGAATGAAGAAGGATATTGCGGAGTATGTAGCAGTTTGTGATGTATTCCAGAGAGTGAAGGCAGAGCATCAGAAGCCAGCAGGATTGCTACAACCATTTCCGATACCCGAATGAAAGTGGGACAAGCTAGGCATGGATTTTATCACAGGATTGCCCAGTACTCGTTTAGGCTATGACTCGATAATGGTTGTAGTCGATCGTTTGACGTAAGTATCTCATTTCATCCCAGTGAAGACCACTTACACCAGTGCTAAGTTGGCAAAGATATACATGACCAGGATCGTATGTTTGCATGGAGTTCCGAGGACCATTGTATCAGATAGAGGAACCCAGTTTACCTCAAATTTTTGGAATCAATTGTATGAAACTTTGGGAACCAGGCTAGAGTTCAGTACAGCTTTTCACCCGCAGACAGATGGACAGGCTGAGAGAGTCAATCAGATTTTGGAGGACATGTTGAGAGCTTGTGCACTAGATTACGGATCTAGTTGGGACGACAATTTGCCTTACGCAGAGTTCTCTTACAACAACAACTATCAAGCTAGTTTCAAGATGGCCCCTTTTGAAGCATTGTACAGAAGGAGGTGCGGGACACCATTGTTGTGGGATGAACTTGGAGACCGACAATTGTTTGGACCAGATTTGATTAAAGAGTCTGAATAGAAGGCTAAGCTGATTCGTGATAGACTCAAAGTAGCCCGGTCCAGGTAGAAGAGCTATGCGGATTCTAAACGCAAGGAGATAGTTTACGAAGTTGGAGACAGAGTGTATCTTCATGTATCACCACTTCGAGGAGCGAAGATCTTTGGAATTAAGGGAAAGTTAGCACCACGTTTTGTGGGACCATACAAATTTTTGAAATGTATGGGAGAAGTTGCTTACAAGTTGGAATTGCCCAAAGGATTGTCAGGAGTTCACGATGTGTTCCACGTTTCTTAGTTGAAGAGGTGCCACGCAAAGATGGCTGATATCCCTCTGAGAGATACAGTGCCACTGGAAGCGATTCAATTGGATAGCGACTTGACTTACGAGGAGAAACCGGTCAAGATTCTTGATTTTGCTAGCCGAGTCACATGCAACAAGGTTATCAAGTTCTGTAAGGTTCAGTGGAGCCACCATACTGAGGATGAAGCCACCTGGGAACGAGAGGAAGACCTACGGAAGGATCACCCTCACTTATTTTCTAGCCAACCCGAATCTTGAGGGCGAGATTCATCTTAAGGGGGGTAGGTTTGTAAGATCCCAAAATTTTCAATTTAGAATGTTATGCATTAGATCATCTTTGCATATCATCTTTTATTGCATGTTGGCTTGATCCTAGAAATTCTGCGCAACTCAAGAACCCACGGAGAGAGTTGGGAATTTCGTTATTTTCATATTTGAGTTTACTCGAATTTTGAAAAAGAGGATCATTTGATTTTAAGTATTTTCTCTTCAAATATTCCTTTTATAAAAATAAAAGAGAGAGGATAAAATGACTTCCTCAAAATAAAGAAATATTGGAGATTTATTATTAAAATCAAATATGATTTTTTATTTGGAGTTTTATCGCTATTTTATTTGAATTAGGAAAAATATGTGTTTTCAAAATTGCATTAGAGTCCCAAATAAATGTTCACCTTGTCCGGTAGATTTTTAGAGGACGGGGACAATTTATTTCAGGATTTTTGGAGTCCGTTTAGTATTTCTTTTCTTCATTTTTCCGCGTGGATTTATTTCTAAAAAAGAGGTGAAACCGACTTGGGCCGCCGTGGGCGACCCAGACACCGCCTCGCCCCAGGCTTTATAAGCCCGCGACCCCGCTAGCCCCAGCCCACCCCAGCCGCCGCCGAACCCTAGCCATGCCTCGAGCCCCACGCCGCCGCTGCCGCTCCCCGGGCAGCCGCCGGAGTTGACCCCCGCCGTCGTTTTTTCTTCGGTTTATTCCGGTAAACCCTAGATCTAGATCCGTTTTTAATGTTCCAATTTATTTTTTAGATCGGGTTTCCGTCGGTTTATTTATTTAGCGAACGCCCGTTCGTTCGTTTTAACGAACGATTTTCACCGTTTAGCCGCAGACAGCGAACGTTCGTTCGTTAGCCTGTTCGTCAGTTTTTCTTTTCTCAGATTTTTTCATGATTATTTTCGATCGTGATTTCTGATCCGATTTTCGTTTTAGTTTATCTTTTCGCTCGTTTATCGGAATCAGGCGATTCAAGCGCCTGGAGTTTCGTCTCGAAGCCCTCTTTCTGTTTAATCAACTTAAACAAGTTTTTGCTACTGTAAAAATTTGACTTTAGTCTAGATTAGTAATCGAAGCTTGTTTCTTTCGCAGTTTGAGTTTTGTTGCTTCGTTTGATTTGGTTCTTTTTGCAAACCGGAGTTCTTAAGTTGAACTTTCTGGTTAGATCTTCTTATTTGAGTTTTACCCGTGCATCTTTGTTTGATTGCTTATTGTATGCTTGTTTGTTTGCGATAGAGTACCCGGAGTGCGAAGCGTGCTACTACGAGTCTCTAGGTTTCACGGATCATGAGCAAGGCAAGTAACACTTTGATCATACCTCTTTACTACCCAGTTTTATTGCATTAGATCAATCCTCACACAATTGCATGATTAGGATCTGATTAATATGTGGGTTATGAGAAGTAGATGAGGTAGTACCTATTGTCCTATTTATTACCAAACCTTTGGGAGTTACTTCTACGTTGCTTATATTGCTATGCTATGCTCGTAGACGTGGTTTGGGTTTGAGTGTATTCATTACAGATGTGAGTATTGTTAATTAATGGTTAACTTAAGGTGACAACTTTAATACACATCTGGGTGGATTGAGGCACCTGGGGAACCCAGTGCCGCCTGTATTTTTGGAAATCCCGGGGTACCGTGTGATTCTCCTATGGACTGCCACCCAGGCTCAAAGGGATCATAAGATTATTCATGCTAGAAACTTCCGTCTACAGCCACATGCCATTATGGGCTCTGACATAGTTGAGTAAGTTGTGGGAAACCTTTCCATGATGGGCTAGCAGATGTAGGGGATTGTAGGTGTACAGGCCTATCTATCGGTTAAGGGGACCTCATCGGAAAGACCGTGTCTCGGTCATCCGTTTCTCAAACATTATGTAGTGCGAGAAATCCAACGGAGGAGATCAAGTCTTGTGGGGAAAAGTGCACAAACCTCTGTAGAGTGTACAAACTAATCATGGTTAGTCGTGTCACCGGTTATGGACATGTTGAGTATCTAGTTCTTGGATTATCATGTGGATCTCATCACTCTTAATATAACTTGATTGGGTTTAATGATGATGCTTAATTGGGATTGAGTTGGGTGAACCTTCTCAATGTTTAACAACCACCATGATAGTTAAATAAAATTTATTCCTTTGTTTTAGGGAAAAATTGGCTTTCTGCAAAACATATTAACCATACAGCCTCCACCAGCAATATATGCATGTAGTGATAGCATTATTCTGTTCATCACTCTCTTGTGTTACATTGCCAGCATATTCCATGTGCTGACTTGTTTCGGGCTGCAACGTATCATGTTGCAAACTTTTCAGACGACGAGTAAGGACCCATAGGTCGTTGTCTTTCACTCAGTGATGCCGTTGGAGTTGATGGACTCACTTTATCTTCCAAGCTTTCTGCTGTTGTCGTATTAGATGGCCTTAAGCCATATTTATTGTAATAAGTTCTCTTTTGAGACATTCGATGTAATAAGTGTGTGATTGCTACTATGTTATAAATCCTCAAGTACTGTGCATGTTAGCATTACTGATCCAGGGATGACACTGATGCACAGGGATCAGACTGTTTGAGGTATGGTCGCTACAAGTTGGTGATGATGGCGGTGAAGTTGTTGGTGTAGATTGCGGTGATGATGATGGCCCCCGCGGCGTTCCGGCGCCACCGGAAGAGAGGGGGAGAGATCCCCCCTTCTTCTTCTTTTTCCTTGACCTTCTCCCTAGATGGGAGAAGGGTTTCCCCTCTGGTCCATGGCCTCCATGGCATGGGAGGGGTGAGAGCCCCTCTGAGATTGGATCTGTCTCTCTGTCTCTCTCTGTTTCCGCGCTCCTGATTCTGCCGTTTCACCGTTTCTTAAATTCTCGGAGATCCCTAACTCCGATTGGGCTGAATTTTGGACACGGTTTTTATCCAGATATTAGCTTTCTTGCGGCGAAAGAAGGGCACCAACCGCCTTACAGGGTGGCCACGAGGGTCAGGGGCGCGCCCCCTACCTCGTGGGTCCCTCGAGCATCGTCTCGCGTTGATTTCACTTCCCAAAATTCATATATATTCCAAAAAAAATCTCCGTCAGTTTTTATCCCGTTTGGACTCTGTTTGATATGGATTTTCTGCAAAACAAAAAACATGCAACAAACAGGAACTGGCACTGGGCACTGGGTCAATATGTTAGTCCCAAAAATAGTATAAAAAGTTGCGAAAAGTATATGAAAGTTGTATAATATTGGCATGGAACAATAAAAAATTATAGATACGACGCAGACGTATCAGCATCCCCAAGCTTAATTCCTGCTCGTCCTCGAGTAGGTAAATGATAAAAAAAGATAATTTTTGATGTGGAATGCTACCTAGCATAATCTTGATCATGTAATCTAATCATGGCATGAATATTAAGACATGAGTGATTCAAAGCAATAGTCTATCATTTGACATTATGACAATAATACTTCAAGCATACTAATAAAGCAATCATGTCTTTTCAAAATAACATGGCCAAAGGAAGTTATCCCTACAAAATCATATGGTTTGGCTTTGCTCCATCTTCACCACACAAAGCATTCAAATCATGCACAACCCCGATGACAAGCCAAGCAATTGTTTCATACTTTTGATATTCTCAAACCTTTTCAACTTTCACGCAATACATGAGTGTGAGCCATGGACATAGCATTATAGGTGGAATAGAATATGATGGTGGAGGTTGTGTGAAGAAGACAAAAAGGAGAAAGTCTCACATCGACGTGGCTAATCAACGGGCTATGGAGATGCCCATCAATTGATGTCAATGCGAGGAGTAGGGATTGCCATGCTATGGATGCTCTAAGAACTATAAGTGTATGAAATCTCAAACTGAAACTTAGTGGGTGTGCATCCAACTTGCTTGCTCATGAAGACCTAGGGCATTTGAGGAAGCCCATCGTTGGAATATACAAGCCAAGTTCTATAATGAAAATTCCCACTAGTATATGAAAGTGATAACACAAGAGACTCTCTATATGAAGAACATGGTGCTACTCTGAAGTACAAGTGTGGTAAAAGGATAGTAACATTGTCCCTTCCCTTTTTTCTTTTTTTATGTAGGCTTCTTTGGCCTCTATCTTTTGGGGGGGGGGGGCTTATTTGGCCACTTTTATTTTGATCATGGGACAATGTTCTAATAATGATGATCATCACACTTTTATTTACTTACAACTCAATATTACAACTCGATACTAGAACAAAGATATGACTCTATATGAATGCCTCCGGCGGTGTACCGAGATGTGCAATGATCTAGCGTAGCAATGATGAAAACATCATGCTAGCTATCTTACGATCATGCAAAGTAATATGACAATGAATGCTCAAGTCATGTATATGATGATGATGGAAGTTGCATGGCAATATATCTCAGAATGGCTATGGAAATGCCATGATAGGTAGGTATGGTGGCTGTTTTGAGGAAGATATAAGGAGGCTTATGTGTGATAGAGCGTATCGTATCACGGAGTTTGGATGCACCGGCGAAGTTTGCACCAACTCTCAAGGTGAGAAAGGGCAATGCACGGTACCGAAGAGGCTAGCAATGATGGAAGGGTGAGAGTGCGTATAATCCATGGACTCAACATTAGTCATAAAGAACTCACATACTTATTGCAAAAATCTATTAGTCATCAAAACAAAGTACTACACGCATGCTCCTAGGGGGATAGATTGGTAGGAAAAGACCATCGCTCGTCCCCGACCGCCCCTCATAAGGAAGACAATCAATAAATACCTCATGCTCCAACTTCGTTACATAACGGTTCACCATACGTGCATGCTACGGGAATCACAAACTTCAACACAAGTGTTTCTAAAATCCACAACTACCCACTAGCATGACTCTAATATCACCATATTTATATCGCAAAACTATTGCAAGGAATCAAACATATCATATTCAGTGATCTACAAGTTTTATGTAGGATTTAATGACTAACCATGTGAATGGCCAATTCCTGTCATCTCTCTAAATAGATATAAGTGAAGCAAGAGAGTTTAATTCTTTCTACAAAAGTTATACCCACGCTCTAACAAATATAAGTGAAGCAAAAGAGCATTCTACAAATGGCGGTTTTCTATGTGAAGAGAAACAGGCAATCCAAACTTCAAAAGATATAAGTGAAGCACATGAAGCATTCTATAAAGCCATACTCAAAAGATATAAGTGAAGTGTATTGAGCATTCTATAAATCAACCAAGTACTATCTCATACCAGCATGGTGCATCAAAGAAAAGTGAAAACTAAATGCAAAAGACTCTCCAAGATTTACGCATATCATGTGACGGATAAAATATAGCTCCAAGTAAAATTACCGATGATTGTTAGAAGAAAGAGGGGATGCCTTCCGGGGCATCCCAAAGCTTGGTTGCTTGGGAGTCCTTGAATATTTCCTTGGGGTGCCTCGGGCATCCCCAAGCTTAGAATCTTGCCACTCCTTATTCCTTCATCCATCTTGATCTCTCCAAAAACTTCAAAACTTCAATCACACAAAACTTAACAGAAAGTTCGGTAAGATCCATTAGTATAATGAAGCAAATCACTACTCTAAGTACTGTTGCAAACCAATTCATATTTTGTTTTTGCATTGTAGCTACTGTAATATAACTTTTCCATGGCTTAATCCACTGATAGAAATTGATAGTTTCATCAAAACAAGCAAACTATGCATCAAAAACAGAATTTGTCTTAAACATGACAGTCTGTAGTAATCTAAACATTCACCATACTTCTGGTACTCCAAACATTCTGAAAAAATTACGAAAAATAAACAGTTTGTATAGAAATACAGTGCAAAAAGTTTTAGAACCGTTTGACGTTCCAGTAAAAAAAATGTAAAATCACGCACTACAGCCAAAGTTTCTGTTGTGCACCATACAAACCAACTAGCAATGTAAACATCCTAAAGGAAAATCTTGGCACATTATTTTTATTATACAATGGAAATGTACAAGGGGATAATTATTTTTGTTGAAAAGTTTCTGTAATCAAGATTCACAAAGTTTCCGTGAGCATGAACAAAGTTCAAGGAGCTCCCCCACTTCAACAATGCTTGTCTCTCTCACTTTCACTTTCCTTTTTGAAAAGTTTTGGGTTCCCCTCTTTATTTTTTTTGTTTTAAACTATATAAAAGCACTCAACAGAAATAAATGACTCTCTAAAACTTCCGGGTTGTCTCCCTGGCAGTGCTTTCTTTAAAGTCATTAAGGCATAAGGTGCTCAAGTAATGAATCCACCCGGATCCCAAGGTATATCAAAGCCAATTTTAATTAACAATGATTTGTGATTTAGTAGTGAGAATAAAGCAACATATATCATGTAATGACGGAGTCTAACTCTCTTCCTATGCATCGGCATGTCATAAAAGAACAATTCATGCACACATAGTAAAGGCCAATGCATAGTATAAACAGTTTCTTGCAATTTTATCATATTGGAAACATGGAGAGGCGGAGGTATAGTTCCTCTCTCATAATAATTGCAAGTAGGATCAGCAAGCACATGCATATTATATCTATCAAAATCATCATGTGTAGTAGTGAAACGCAACCCATCAATATAATCCTTAATAAGGGCAAACTTCTCCGATATAGTGTAGTCGGGATAATTCAAATAGATAATAGGACTATCATGCGTGGGTGCAATAGCAACAATTTCATGTTTAACATAAGGAACTATAGCAAGTTCATCTCCATAAGCATAATTCATATTGGCATCTTGGCCACAAGCATAGTAAGCATCATCAAAAGGGATATTTCAAAAGCATCAACGGGATCATAATAATCATCATAGCAATCATCCTTCGGTAAACACGAAGGGAAATTAAACAATGTATGAGTTGAAGAGTTACTCTCATTAGAAGGTGGGCACGGGTAGCTAATCCGCTCTTCCTCCTTTTGTTCTTTGTTCTCCTCATCATCTTTTTCATCCAATGAGCTCACAGTTTCATCAATTTCTTCTTCCATAGACTCCTGCAAAATATTAGTCTCTTCTTGGACAGCGGAGACTTTCTCAATAAATTCATCAATATCATAATTGTATTTATAATTCTCATAGCAATATTTAAGGATAGCTAAATTTCCAGGTCTATAAACTGAATCATCAAAATCTTCAAACTCTTTAAACAAAGATTCAATTTCATAAGCACCCATAAAAGCAACGAATTCTTCTATTTGTTCCACATCATAATAATCATATATACCATTAGCATAAGAAGCCAAGGTTTCATCATCATTAGATTCAAATGAAAAGGGAAGGTGTGGAGCCTTCATCCTAGAGCAACAAGTATAATCATATCTCAAGCATAGTTGCCGAGCATACCAATGCAACATACAAATTTGATCCCATAATAATTTCCCTTTTTGAGTCAAGCGATAATCCCTAAAGTATTCACGTTGATCCAACATTACTCCCATTATAAAGTTGAATGGGGTTTTCTCAGGATTATCAAAGTACTACATAATATCTTTCACATAATGAGCATCGAGGGTTTTAGGAGGTTCCCCATCTCCATGAGTATCAAGTAAACCTATTTTTTCGGTATTTCGTGTTCCATATCCATAACTAAATATAGAGAACAACTAACATCAAATAAAAATTACTTAGTGATAAAGCAAACAAGCACACACGAGAATATTCACCCCACGCTATAACTCCCCGGCAACGGCGCCAGAAAAATGTCTTGATAACCCACAAGTATAGGGGATCAATTGTAGCCTCTTTCGATAAGTAAGAGTGTCGAACCCAACGAGGAGCTAAAGGTAGAACAAATATCCCCTCAAGTTCTATCGAGCACCGATACAACTCTACGCATGCTTAACGTTCGCTTTATCTAGAACAAGTACGAAACTAGAAGTACTTTGTAGGTGTTGTTGGATAGGTTTGCAAGATAATAAAGCACGCGTAAATAAAAAGTAGGGGCTGTTTAGATGAAGCCACAACTAAGTTAGTTTTAGTAGAGAGCTTGTTGTCACACAAGAAAGTTATTTGTCCCCACGCAATCGATAACTAGACTGGTAATCATTATTGCAATTTTATTTGAGGGAGAGGCATAAGATAACATACTTTCTCTTCTTGGATCATATGCACTTATGATTGGAACTCTAGCAAGCATCCGCAACTACTAAAGATCATTAAGGTAAAACCCAACCATAGCATTATAAGGCATCAAGTCCTCTTTATTCCCATACGCAAACAACCTACTTACTCGGGTCTGTGTTTCTATCACTCACGTCACCCACTATAAGCAAATCATGAACATATTGCAAACCCTACGACGGGGATCCCTCACGCTTGCGCGCCACGGAGAGCACCATAGGACAGCACCAATAATGAAACATGCAACTCAAACCAATCACGGTCATCAATTAACCCATAGGACAAAACAGATCTACTCAAACATCACAGGATAGCCATACATCATTCTGAAATAATATATAGCGTTGAGCACCATGTTTAAGTAGAGATTACAGCGGTTAAAAGAGGGGTTACACCACTGCATAGAGGGTGGAAGAGTTGGTGATGATGGCGGTGAAGTTGTTGGTGTAGATTGCGGTGAAGATGATGGCCCCGGCGGCGTTCCGGCGCCACCGAAAGAGAGGGGGAGAGAGAGCCCCCCTTCTTCTTCTTCTTCTTCCTTGACCTCCTCCCTAGATGGGAGAAGGGTTTCCCCTCTGGTCCATGGCCTCCATGGCATGGGAGGGGCGAGAGCCCCTCCGAGATTGGATCCGTCTCTCTGTCTCTCTCTGTTTCCGCGCTCCTGATTCCGCCCTTTCACCGTTTCTTAAATTTCCGAAGATCCATAACTCCGATTGGGCTGAATTTTGGACACGATTTTTATCCGGATATTAGCTTTATTGCGGCGAAAGAAAGGCACCAACCACATTACGGGGTGGCCACAAGGGTCAGGGGCGCGCCTGCCCCCTGCCTCGTGGGCCCCTCGAGCATCGTCTCGCGTTGATTTCACTTCCCAAATTCACATATATTCCAAAAAAATCTCTGTCAATTTTATCCCATTTGGACTCCGTTTGATATGGATTTTCTATGAAACAAAAAACATGCAACAAACAGGAACTGGCACTAGGCACTTGATCAATATGTTAGTCCCAAAAATAGTATAAAAAGTTGTCAAAAGTATATGAAAGTTGTATAATATTGGCATGGAACAATCAAAAATTATAGATACGACGTAAGGATGGAGATGCACCCACTTTGTGGATTGTGTAACCTGGATATGGCTAAGTCAGATCATCGCCGATCTGCCTTGACACGGATTACCTGGTAGGAGTGGTGGCAACACGGTCAAGTGCTGGCCAAAAATTCGAGGTGCGTTGGTTGGCAGAAGAGTCAGTGGAAGAAGTGGTGAAAACGGCTTGGCAAAAAGCTATTGTTCGAGGCCTTTGTCCAACGACCAATGAGAAACTTGCGGTAGTACATAGAGACTTACACTCGTGGGATCGGAAGGTACTGAAGGGCCCTCGTGTGTGCTTGTGAACTGCTCAGAAGGAGTTGGATGATGTAATGTGTGCTCCATATACATTTGAAACTAAGGCGAAGTAGAAGGAGCTCACGCTGATTATTGAGAACCTCCTCGAGCAGGAGGAAATCTATTGGGCCCAACACGGGCGGGTGAACTGGTTGCGTCGCGGTGACTGGAACACAAAATATTTTAATTAGTTTGCGTCGGCACGTAGACGTTGCAATTTAATTAAAAATTGAAGAATACTAATGATGGTTGGGTAGAGGGGAATAATAACCACAAACCCCTCATTCTTTATTATTCTCAGAGTCTCTTTAATTCTGATGCAGGGGACATAGATGAGGGCTTGTTGGCTATAGTTAAGCCAATAGTCACATCACAAATGAATAGATTTTTGATGGCACCGTATACAAAAGAAGAAGTGAGAAAAGCTCTTTTTTCAAATAGGTGACATGAAGGCTCCTAGTCTAGATGGTCTTCATGCTATA
Organism: Triticum aestivum; assembly: GCF_018294505.1. Taxonomy (NCBI): domain Eukaryota; kingdom Viridiplantae; phylum Streptophyta; class Magnoliopsida; order Poales; family Poaceae; genus Triticum; species Triticum aestivum. The sequence continues at coordinate 463,880,656 of NC_057809.1, forward strand.
TTCTTCAAATGATTCTGGCATATTATAGGAGATGAGTTGTCAAAAGAAATCCTTGAGGCGATCAATAACAAAAAAATTCCTGAGGGGTGGAACTCCACAAATGATGTGCTTATTACTAAGGTGGATAGCCCTGAGGTAATAACCCAGTTCAGACCCATTAGTTTGTGTAATGTGGTTTATAAGATTATTTTCAAGATGATGGCTAATAGACTAAATGAGATCCTACCTAAGGTGATATCTCCAACACAAAGTGCTTTTGTCCCAGGTAGGTTAATCACTGATAATGTGCTGGTAGCTTATGAGTGTTTTCATGCGATTAAGAAGAAGACACATAGTTCTAATGGGGTTTGTGCTGTGAAATTGGATATGCTACAGGCATATGATAGGGTAGAATGGAGCTTCTTGAAACAAATGATGTTAAAATTGGGTTTTCAGTCACAATGGGTGGAGCTGATCATGGAATGTGTTTCTTCTGTGAGCTATAGAATCAGATTCAATGACACAAAAACTAAGGAGTTCATACCAACAAGGGGTCTGAGGCGGGGGGGGGGGGTGATACGTCCATTTTGCATTATGTTTTCTTACTATTATTTATAATGTTTTTATCCATAATAATGCTTTTTTGGAGTAATTATAATGCCTTTTCTCTCATAATATGCAAGGTATACACAAAGAGGAAGAATTCCGGCAGCTGGAAATCTGGACCTGGAAAAGCTACGTCAGGCCACCTATTCTGCACAACTCCAAAACAACCCGAAACTTCACGGAGATTTTTTATGGATTATTTGAGGAATATTGGAGCAAATAACTACCAGAGGGGCCCATCAGGTGGGCACAACCCACCTGGGTGCGCTAGGGAGCCCAGGCGCGCCCTGGTGGGTGGTGCTCACCCAGGCCCACCTCCGGTGCCCATCTTATCGTATATAGGTCATTTTCATAACCTATAAAAAAGAGAGGGAGGACTTTCGGGATGGAGCGCCGCCGTCTCGAGGTGAAACTTGGGTAGGAGCACTTTTGCCCTCCGGCGGAGCAATTCCGCCGGGGGAACTTTCCTCCCGGAGGGGGAAATCATCAACATCACCAACAACTCTCCCATCTTGGGGAGGGAAATCTCCATCAACATCTTCAACAACACCATCTCCTCTCAAACCCTAGTTCATCTCTTGTGTTCAATCTTGTTACCGGAACTATATATTGATGCTTGTGGGTGACTAGTAGTGTTGATTACATCTTGTAGTTGATTACTATATGGTTTATTTGGTGGAATATTATATGTTCAGATCCATTATGCTATTTAATACCCCTCTGATCTTGAGCATGATTATCATTTGTGAGTAGTTATTTTTGTTCTTGAGTCCACGGGAGTCATGTTGCAAGTAATCATGTGAACTTGATATGTGTTCGATATTTTGATAGTATGTATGTTGTGATTCCCTTAGTGGTGTCATGTGAACGTCGACTACATGAAACTTCACCATATTTGGGCCTAAGGGAATGCATTGTGGAGTGGCAATTAGATGATGGGTTGCGAGAGTGACAGAAGCTTAAACCCCAGTTTATGCACTATTCCATAAGGGACCGATTGGATCCAAAAGTTTAATGCTATGGTTAGAATTTATTCTGAATACTTTTCTCGTAGTTGCAGATGCTTGCGGGAGGGTTAATCATAAGTAGGAGGTTTGTTCAAGTAAGAACATCACCTAAGCACCGGTCCACCCGCATATCAAATTATCAAAGTACTGAACACAAATTAAGCCAACATGATGGAAGTGACTAGATGAAAATCCCGTGCACCCTCAAGAACGCTTTGCTTATCATAAGAGATTGTTTTGGACTGTCCTTTGTCTCAAAAGGATTGGGCTACCTTGCTGCACTTTTGTCACAACTATCGTTACTTGCTCATTACAAATTACCTTACTATCAAACTACTCTGCTATTTACAATTTCAGCACTTGCAGACATTACCTTGCTGAAAACCACTTGTCATTTCCTTCTACTCCTCGTTGGGTTCGACACTCTTACTTATCGAAAAGAGCTACAATTGATCCTCTATACTTGTGGGTTATCAGGGGGACCCAATATCCCCTTATCTATTTCTAATTTGTTCTGAAGGTCTTCCTAGCATGCTGGCTCATGAGGAAGACATTGGTGGAGTTGAAGGTATAAAAGTATCCAGAAATGCACCTTATATCTCTCATCTTCTTTTTGCTGATGACTCCCTGATTTTGTTGAAAGCGACTGATCATAATGCAAATACCTTGAAGAGGGTTCTAGACACATATTGCTCTAGTTCAGGTCAGCGTGTAAGTACATGAAAATCCAGTATTTTTTTTCAGCCCAACTGGAGTTACGACAGGGAGAGTGTTTGTGGAATATTGGATATTTTAACTGAAGCTTTGTTAGATAAGTATCTGGGCCTGCCTACACTACAAAAAATACACTTCTGTGATGATACGTGTTTGTCACAGTAGGTCACATTTTCTTTCATGCATGTACATCCATGACAAATTTATGATAGAATCAAGATAGTCATACCTATGCTGTCGTAGAAGTGTTCCATGACATTACCAAAACTATCATCACGGAAGTGTCCACTTCCATAACAATAAATCGCGTATCACAGAAGTGCTTTCGTCAAGGGTGATCGACACGTGGCATCCACCGTAACGGAACGCTGTTAAGCTATTGGGTCCGGTTTTGGATCCGATAACCCGTTAACAACCCCGACCAATGGGGATTTTCCACGTGTAAAATCATCATTGGTTGGAGGAAACACGTGTCAGCTCACCATTGGGACAGATGTCATCCACTCATTGGACCCAAAGCGCCTATGATACGTCGACACGTGGCATGGCCCAATAGAGGCCCATTCCTATGAAAAGGCCGACCCGTTTGACTTGGTCAAAAGGTGGCGGGCCGGCCCACGGCAAGCCTATTAATGGCATGTTCGCATATAGCCCATTTATAGCCTGCTAACCCAGGGCCCGTTTACGGCCTATCCGAATTAGGCCCAGTAGCGTCATTTGGGCCGTCCAATATACTTCCAGCCCGTTTTAACTTCCGGCCCATATATGACCCATGACGTCTTTCGGCCCATATGAGGCCCTTAGTAACCCTCGGCCCATTAACTGCATGTGGTGAAACTGGCCCGTAATGAACAGTGTATGACTTTATACCCATTAACGGCCCATTATTCCGTTGGGCCTTTTCTAGCCCATGTTATCTTTTGGCCTTCTCAGGGACCATTTATTCTTGGGCTCATTTCTTGTATTCTTTTACTTACGGCCGGTTACTGTCATTTTTTGCTTGTGGGCCAAATTCAGCCCGTGGTTAAAGTCGACCCGTTTGTGGCCCGTTAATACGTTGGGCCGTTTTCATAGCATCATCAAATAGGGCCGATTAACAACGACCTGTTATGGTCAGCCCCATGAACGGACGATTTCAACTCTAGCCCATTTACGGCCATAATGTGGTCTGTTGTTGGCCCATGTTTGGCCAACCGATCATACGGCCCGGAGAAGGTCCATTGATGATACGGCCCATAGAAGGCCCATTGTGTCTACGGCCCGTACAAGGCCCATTGTTTCTACGCCCCGTAGAAGGCCCATTGTTTCTACGGCCCGTAGGAGCCCCATGTTAACTATAGTAAATATGTAGCCCATGGTTATTGTGGCCTAGTTTAAAAAAAATAGGTTATTGCGGCCACTAGCAAGCCGCAAAAAAGAACTGCACTGACTACAAGAAAACAAATAAACAAGACAATAAGGAAATAAATTAGCAAGCAACTTACGCTAGGCTATCACGGCTATTACACATATTACATCCACTGGGCATCAAAATTTGCCACCAGTGCAAATATAGGGAACAAAGCAGCATATAAACACCGCAACAAAACAAGTCCAGAACTGAAACCACTCTAGAAGAGCTCAAGAAACAATAACTTGGGTACCCATAATGCTGGCAAGAGGCTTAGCAAGTTTATTAACTTTCTCTTGTTTGGCGCTTAAATCCTCCAGCACTTGCTGTTGCACGAGAAAGTATGCATCTGAATTCTGCAGGGACTTCCTCGGTCCTTCGGCTTCCTGTCGCATAACATCTGATCGATGTCTTTCAACTTGAAGTTGAGACTCAAGAAGCCGAATTGATTCAGGCAGCGAGTTCGAAGAGCTGGTGCCAGCAGTAGTAGCCAATAACTCGAACACTACATCAAGACAGGACTTTGGGGTTGTCTCAGTGTCTTCAATATAGTTTTTATCAGCTTTCTTGGAGACCAACAGGGATGTCTCACTATCTTGAACCTTATCTGCATTACTTCCTTTACCATTGCATAACGGGGTACTCTTCTCCAATATTTTATCCACGTTCTAAAAGAGAAACAAACAAACACATCACAGGTTTACAATGTAGTATATGGAACTCATTTTGGTAAACTAGTTCAGTAGTAAGGTGGACATGATAATAGCATGAAACAAACATATATCTATGTAGTATGGTCACTGTATGGTCTATATCATTCTAGTTTATGCTGCCAAATCAAGATAGATACAGTTCGAATCATATCTATTTAAGACAAAGCAGCATAGACAGAATATAAGTGTGGGAAACTACACAACAATAACAACACTTGTAATGTGCATGGCATGAGAACATAACTGTTTATTCAATTGAAACTGAAATCAACATAGAGCAAGTTACAACAGCAAACACATTAAAGAAACAGGTTTAAAACATACCTGTTGCATCACTGGAGTTTCAATTGCATCCCTCCAATTTGAAATTAGTTGGTATGAGTAAATACAGTGATGCAAGTGCAAAGTTGTATGAACCATAGCTACGGAACCGGACCTGAGAACAATTCTTCTTCTGCTTAAAGCGTTGACTTGGGGTTCGGAGTGGTGGTCCTCGTGCTTTGGGCACTGAAGTTGCCTTACTAACTGCTCATGTTTGGGTGCTCTGTGGTGGAGACGGTGCTATGTCAACGGGAACTGGGTTACTATCTGCTAGGGTTGGGGTTAGAAGGGGTGTAGCTGGTTCTCTGTCCAACCGGGTAGGGGTACAATCTGCGTGAGTCTGGGTTATGTGTGGTGGGGCTGGTTCTTGGGCAAGTACAACTATGGTTCTATCTCCATCGACATGTAGCACTTCTTTTCTGAAGACTGTGTTTTTACTCCCACAGATACTGCCATCACCCCCTCCAATTGAAATGGCTGATAAATAAAAGAAGTAATTGAATGTACATACATTGTAAGATAGACAGGTGCAATGGATAGTAGGGAAGAAAACAGGGCATGAAATAATTCACATTTATGTGGTCTAACCAAACAGAATAGCAGGTCATAATTTCACATATATGATGGCTAATTAAACAGGATAGCATGACACAATTTCACAAGTATGATGGCTAACTAAACAGGATAGAATGACATACTTCAAAATATGATGACTATGTAAACAGGATGACATGATATAACTATACGATGTGTCTATTAGAGTGGTTGTCATGCCATAAATCACAAACGTGCCGTCGATGGAAATATGATGGCATGATATAATTCACGGATAGAATGACATAATTCAAAATATGATGACTATGTAAACATGATGAGATGATATAACTATATTATGTCTTTAGAAAATGGGTTGGCATGCCATAATTTAGATACATGCTATCTATGTAAACATCATGGCATGATATAATTCAAATATATGATTTATATACTAAGGAAATGAGCAGAGGGCAATCGCATATATGATGTGTCTACTAAGGAGATGGCATTCAATATCGTGTATATGATGTAAAAACTAAGCATTGCCATACAACATATGCATGATATGAGTAATATAACCTTGCGAAGTTTGAGCATACACCTCAGGGGGATAATAGGACTGGTCATCTGCCTCTGAATCCTCCTCTGAAAAGCTATCTGTAACCAGCGAGATATCTGCTTCAGCAGGTAGCATTGTCTGCTCTGAAGACCTTGTTTTCACTCCAGATTTCTCCATCACCAATTCAAATGGCTGATGCACAGGAAGAGCAGTTGAATATACAAACATTGTCGACAAAAGCAATGAGAAATACAAAAAAAGGACGACACGATATAATTCACATATATGACACTTGGCTAAACAGCATGGCATTGCATAATTCACATATATAATGCCTTGCAACAAGATAGCATTGCATAATTCACATATATAATGTCTTGCAACAAGGTGGCATTGCATAATTCACATATATGGTAATTAGACACTAAACAGGTGGCATTCACACAAAGCATGTCTAATCTAAGCAAATGACATAGCAATGCAAGATACCATACACACGATATGAGCAACATAATCCTGCCAAGTTAGAGCATGCACCTCGGGGGGGGGGGGGAATAGGACTGGTCATCTATCTCTGAATCCTCCTCTGAGGAGCTATCTGTAACCAGCAAGACATGCGCTTCGTCGGATAGCATTGTCTACTCTGAAGACCTTGTTTCCACTCCAGATTTTTCCATGACTGCGCCGAATGGCTGATGCACAGGATGAGTAATTGAATGTACTAAAATGTTGACAAATTTAACACGTAATAAAAAATGATGTCATGATATAATTCACATATAAGATGACTGGCTAACCAGGGTGGCATTGCAAAATTCACATATATGATGCCTGGCTAAACAAGATGACATTGCATGATTCACATATACGATAAAGAAACTAACCAGATGGCATTGACACAAAGCATGTCTAAACTAAGCAGATCACATCTTTGATGTATACAGTAAGCAATGCAAGGCACCATATGCATGATATTACCAACATCAGCATGCCAAGTTAGAGTGAAGACCTCATGGGGTAAATAGGAGTGGTCTTCTGCATCTGAATCCCCCTCAGAACAGTTATCTTCCTCTTGATTACGATCCGAAATGGGTGGAGGGGGGCTGCCTTTGCGCCCACCATGGAGCGACGTCTGCATGAAATTTTATTGCCACGCAAGGCTCATCTCTTTTGCTCTACATGTTCAGTTCCATTGTGTACAACAACTGGCATGCATAGGAACAAAACATAGTGAGATTATGTAAGGAGTGTATGCACAAATCCAGAGTGATGGTAGAAAACTGTGGATAGACCCAAAACCAATGATAGCAGGCGGATAATAGCTTTAGTTAAAAAATACAGATAATGGCTCCTTTAATGTTTGTTTGCACCCAACATGAAACTCATAGTAGACACCCGAGATTAACCAGATAGTAGGCAGATAGTACTGATTGCTGCCCCAATATATACACCACAACCATTTAAAAACTCAAGTTTCAGCATAAGTTTGGACCCGACTCGGAGTCTAATAGGTGAACACGACGATAAAGTAGCATGTCATCATATTAAGTGATGCATAACGTAAGCAGACACGGAAGAGTGCGACCTCTCTTGCGGACCCGTGTAGTCCTCAAGGTCATATGCTCAGTTGATGATGGTAATGCAGTTGTCGTGGCTGCCGGCGGCGGGGAAGAAGATCTGAGGCGGCCAAAGACAGTCTGAAGAGCGGATCCCTGTTGTGGTGAACCCTTCCGTTGTTGGAGCAGCTGAGCTGGGGTGGAACACAGCACCGCAGGAGCAGGACAAACCACACAAGGTTTTCTTTGACACATATGTGTAAGGGCTTGTTTGAATTTGAGGATTCTAACAATGCAGGAATAGGAAATAGACAGGAATAGGATAGGAATGCACGTGCAAAACAGAGAATTTGAAACACAGGATTTCTGCCAATCTGGGTGTTTAGTTCACAAGAATTGGAAGAACACATGATGCAAAGAAGCGTGGTGAGATTAAGTAAAACCACAAGAAAATGTACGGTTATAATGCTATTATGCTACTATCTCTTAGTCTTGTGTTTCATGAATAGGAATTTGAAAAGGAGGACAAGTGGAAATTAAAATTCCTACGGTTTTTCTTTCAAGGAGACACTAAAGGAACAAATCCTACAGTTTTCCTTTGCTCCATTCCTTTGCACCAAATTCATGAAAAGTAGTACCATAGGAAACTTTCCAATTCCTATGTTTTTCACTCACTTTTCCTTTCAAGCACTGGCGATTCTAGTAGGCTGGCTTGAGCAAGGAAAAGCCTACACAAAAAATGTTTTTGTGCTACTTCTAGTACTTTGGACCCAGGCCAATGCCCTACTAGCTCAGCTCCCAGGGCCATCGACAAATGCACAGCTCAAACACGCAGAGATAAATAATGATGCCGTTCAAGAGAGTACATCACGGATAGCTAAGTTGCCTGGTACCTCACTTCTTGTCATATAGTAGGATAAAATAATCGTTTTTCCCGTTACTCCGTGTGCTTAGTGGACAATATATATAACATGTAGAGTAAAAAAGAGATGCAACAAGTGTACAACCTCTTTGGCGAAGCCATGTCAATCTCAGCGTGATTGGGTTGGCCGGTGAGGATGCTCCGGCTGACTTGGATGTCGGAGGAGGGGAAGAAGATCTTAGGCATCTGGAGATGGAGCCCGAGGTACTGCTCCGCTGTGATGGAGGGTTTCGTCGTTGAAGCAGCTCCGGTGAGTTATACAACGCCGAGGCTGGAGCAAGACAAGAGAGACAACGTTAACCTGAGTGGAATTCTAATAGCATCTCCAATAGATGACGTAAAATACATAACCACAGAGTGCTAGATGTAAAATACATCAGCCGCTCATCTCTGAACTTAACTATCGAAACTGAATTTTGCTGTCGAAACTAAATTTTGCTGTCGAAACTGAATTTTACTGTCGAAACTGAATGCACTAGAGGTGAGGCTACACGTCAGTCGACTGACTTTTTCATCTCTGGTCAGTCGATTTTGCAGCCGTTGGATACAAAATCAAGGGCCTGCAGTTCATCTTCAACCTCCACCCCCTGAGCCGCCAGCCACCACCGGCCAAACAGCTGCCCCCGCCGCCCACGGCCGGCGGTGCGCCGCCCCGCCCGCCACGAAAACACTCCCCACCGCCGGTCCGCCGCCGCCCCGGCCATCCCTC
>NC_057809.1:463890088-463943362 GCF_018294505.1 Triticum aestivum
CCCCCCTCCCCACTTTGGCTGGTTCTTCCTTAACTCCGGCGAGCCCCCCCCCTAAAAATCGACTAACCCAAAAGTCGATTCAATCGACTGAAGTGCAGCTAAATCGGAGCAACATCGCAAGCAAGAGCAAGAGCGAGAGCAACAGCGCGAGCAAGAGCAAGAGCAGACAAGGCAGGGGACCGAGAGCAAGAGCAGAGCAGTAGCGTGATCGAGAGCTAAAGCAGCAGCAGCTCCTACTGATGTGGACGTTGCCGCCGAGGGAGTGACGTCGTGAAGGAAGTGGCCAGCGCCGCTGACGTGGATGGAGCCGCGCCGTGTCGGCTCGGGACCGAGCGCCGGCAACACCTTGAGATCGAATCAAGAAGAAAATGCGGCGATTAGTGTACAACCTCTTTGGTGGCGCCGTAGGCCGCAGCTTCATCCGAGGAAACGGTGATGATGATGCTCTTCCGGTGGTGCAGGTGAAGACGGCGGTGTGGGAATGGAGGTGGCGCGAAAGACGAGGGGAACATCGGGGCAGCTCCTTGGAGGTGGAGGACAGGGTGGCTGAACCAGCGGGACGACCAGATCAACGACGGATCCTCATCCGATACGGTTGATGAGGGACGTCAAGGTGTTGATGTGGACGACATCGTCGGGGAAGAGGCTCCGGATGGGTGGAGGATGGAGGAGGGTGTGGGGCTTCGCTGGTTTTCCCTGCCTCGGTGTATGAATGGGTGTACGGATGGGATGCGAGTGGGGAACCATGGCTTAGGTACGGGCTTGTTCGAAATGTGGGGTAAGTTAAGAAAGTACCCCCACCAATTTGAGGCGGTTCTTTCGGTTCAGGGGTACCACGGGCATTTCGCGTGTCGGGATTTCACATGAGGTGGGAGTTTTCGCGCGTGTTGTAATTTTGGAATAGCAAGGTGTAACGCCGTCGATGCGGCTATATCTCCCACGTGTCGAAGCACGACTTAGAGGCATAACCGCATTGAAAGCAATGTCGCAAGTGAGGTAATCTTCACACAACCCATGTAATACATAAGGGAAAAAGATACATAGTCGGCTTACAATCGCCACTTCACACAATTACATGAATAAAGCATTGCATCATCCAAATACACTCAAGGTCCGACTACGGAACCAAAATAAAAGAAGACTACCCCAAATGCTACACAGATCCCCGATCTCCCCAACTGGGCACCACTACTGATCAACTAGACCGAAACAACACAAAGGACAAGGTCTTCATCGAGCTCCTCCTTGAGCTTGGTTGCGTCACCTGCACGGTATCATCGGCACCTGCAAACTGGTTTTGGAAGTATCTGTGAGTCACGGGGACTCAGGAATAACACACCCTCGTGATCAAGACTATCTAAGCTTATAGGTAGGTAAAAGGTATGAGGTGGAGCTGCAGCAAGCAACTAGCATGTATGGTGGCTAACATACGCAAAAGAGAGCGAGGAGAGAAAGCAAAAGCACGGTCGAACAACTATGATCAAGAAGTGATCCTAGAACAACCTACGTCAAGCATTAGTCCAACACCGTGTTCACTTCCCGGACTCCGCCGAGAAGAGACCATCATGGTTACACACACGGTTGATGTATTTTAATGAAGGTCAACTTCAGGTTTTCTACAACCGGACGTTAACAAATTCCCATCTGCCCATAACCGCGGGCACGGCTTTCGAAAGTTCAAATCCCTGCAGGGGTGTCCCAACTTAGCCCATCACAAGCTCTCACGGTCAACGAAGGATATTCCTTCTAGCGGGAAGACCCGATCAGACTCGGAATCCCGGTTGAAAGACATCCTCAACAATGGTAAAACAAGTCCAGCAAGACCGCCCGATGCGCCAACATCCTGATGGGAGCTGCACATATCTCGTTCTCAGGGCAACACCGGATGAACACTACTATAGCTAAAAACCAGCCCTCAAGTTTCCCCGAGGTGGCGCCGCAAGTGGCTCTGTTTTGGACCAACACTTAGACAAGCACTGGCCCAGGGAGGGTTAAAATAAAGATGACCCTTGGGCTGGCCTAACCCAAGGGAAAATGGCTAGGTGGCAAATGGTAAAACCAAGGTTGGGCCTTGCTAGAGGAGTTTTATTCAAAGCGAACTTTCAAGGGGTTCCCATTATAACCCAACCGTGTAAGGAACGCAAAATCCGGGAACATAACACCGATATGACGGAAACTAGGGCAGCAAGAGTGGAACAAAACACCAGTCATAAGGCCGAGCCTTCCACCCTTTACCAAGTATATAGATGCATTAATTTAAATAAGAGATAATGTAATATCCCAACAAATATCCATGTTCCAACAAGGAACAAACTCCAATCTTCACCTGCAACTAACAACGCTATAAGAGGGGCTGAGCAAAGCGGTAACATAGCCAAACAACGGTTTGCTACGACAAGGTGAGTTAGAGGCTTGGCTTAACAATATGGGAGGCATGATAAGCAAGTGGTAGGTATCACAGCATAGGCATAGCAAAAGAGCGAGCAACTAGCAAGAAAAGATAGAAGTGATTTCGAGGGTATGGTCATCTTGCCTGAAATCCCGCAAGGAAGAAGAACGAGTCCGTGAAGAAGACAAACAGACGTAGTCGAACAAATCCTCACAACACGATGTTACCGGATTACCGAGACTAAGTACACCAGAAAGAAAGAAAACAACATAGTAAACAACCACCACATAAGCATGGCACGATGCGCAAACAAGTATGATGCATGTCTGGTTTAATGAGGCATGGCATGGCAAAGTGCACAAAGAATCCTACAAATTAAGTGGAGCTCATTATACAACGGAGTTGAATATTGAAGAAAACACCACATGACTTATTTAGTTCTCTCTCGTTTATGTACCCAACAAGATTAAATGTTGTTAGCATGGCAAGAGGTGAAGCATGATGAAACTATCTAATCTAGGCAAGTTTAAATGAGGCCAGAACAACAAAACAACAAGTCTGGAAACTCCTCATATGCATATATTAGGTTTGGTACTGTTCTGCCCTAAACATAATTTTAGAGTTGTTAACCATGCTAGATGAGAGCACCATGTTAAACTTGGCATTTTCCACCCCATTTACATATAAAGATTATTAAATTCCGAGTTATGGTTATTTAGTTATGAAATAAAGCATTTTAGCATGGCATAGGAGCAAAATTACAGAACCAGTAGTTTAAACATTTTTAACATGGATGAAAGTTGCATATTATTAAACTAGATGAAATTCTAAGCAAGTTTCATATATAATTTATTTTAATCCGATGCACGGTTTGTGAGATATTAAATGCATGATCAACAAGGGCTTTTCTGTAAAACTGCAATCTCTGGGATAAAAGGAAAAAAATACAACAGGAAAAAACATGCATGGGCCGAAACTGGCCAGCCCAATAGTGCAGGGGGGACTCGGGTGCTGCTCACCACGGGCCTCGGCCCAGAACTATGGAGAGGAGGAGGCCGGTAGGGGCGCGCTGGGTCGGCCTATTTGGCTCGATCGAAAGGTCAACGCAGCCTGGCGTCGCTCGTCCTCTTCCCTGGTTCGAAAGAAGCAGAAGTAGGGGCGGCGCTACGGCTCCAGCAGGGCAGGACGCCGGCGGACGGCGGAGCGGCATGAATCCGGGCGGGGGTTCGAGGACGGCAGGGAGCAGTGGATGAGGAGGACCTGGAGGAGCTCGGGGCCTCAAGTGCGGGTGCAGAGGAGGCCGAGGCGCCATCGCGGGGGAACGACAACATCGGCAGGGAACTTGGCGGATCCGGCAGGTGGGACGGTGGGGCAACCAGATCCGGGGAAGGCCGACCCGTTTCCAGCGACGACGAGGCCGGCCGGCGATGGGGCGGCGAGGTGCGGCACTCCGGCGGTGGTGCCTGTCCACGGGCAGCGAGAGGTGAGAGGCTCGGGCGAGTGAGAAGGAGATCGAAGCAGAGGAGCGAGGAGGCAACGAGCGCGGCGACCTGGGTCAGTGCTCGCCGACGACGAAATGGAGAGAGGCGACCGCGGCGACCAGCGGTGGGGATCAGGGACTCCAGCGGGAGGTTGCAGGGAGCGGCGGAATCGAGGCTCCCTGCTCGAGCTCCTGAGCGCGTGCACGCGCATGAGAGCAAGAGGAGGCTGGGCCTCGGGTGGCTGGATCGGGGCCAGGGGCGCTGCTACACAGGGAGGCCGCCGGTTGGCTTGACGAGGAAAACGAGGAAGGAGGAGGCGGCTTCGGTTGGTGGAAATGGATTCGAAGGGATCCCGAGGTGGATGGCGGCGGCTTGATGGGACAAGTCCCTATATTTTAGGGTTTGTCCAAAAAGACTAGGAGTGGAGTATATATACATCACAGGTTAGGTTAGGGGCTACCTCGTTCTTCCGATCGCAATCGGACGTTCGCGAATAAATAGCTAGGGAGTCCAATTAACAAAACAAAGACGTTTTGTAGACGTTTGGGGATGATCCGGATCCAACGGTGGCGACTGTCCGGGTCGCGTCCGGGGAAGTTTCGAACATGCACGCGAGGGGTCGGTTGGAACTTGTGGGCTGTGCAGAAGGGCTCGCACTGAGAGAAGAGAAGAGAGAGAGACCCGACAACTGTTTTCGGAGACCGAAAACATCCGACATTAGACCGGCTATACTGCCGCTATAGTTATCCGTTGGGGCATCAAACGGACTCCGAATGCGATGAAATTTGGCAGGCGACCTACTGACAACATAAAAACACCGCATGCCAACTTTCAACCCATTCTGAGAACATTTTCCGGCCATTTATAAAATAATATTTCGGACGTGTCGCGGGCGCGTGCAAGTGTGTCTGGGCTCAGAACGGACAACGAACGGACTGGGGGAACCTGAACGAATGCAAGTTTTGAAAACATGATGATGCAATGCACATGATGACACGACAAAGATGCAACACGCAAGCGAATGACATGGCAAGGACAGTGAATAACTGGAAGACACCTGGCGCAACGGTCTCGGGGCATCACAACACTCCACCACTACGAGAGGATCTCGTCCCGAGATCTAGAATGGCACCGGAGGGACAAACGGAGGAGAAAGAGAAGAGGTAAACTAAGTTGCTTCTTTGAAAAACGAGTGAAACCAAAGAACCTTGCAAAGGTTAAGCCATTTCGAGAAAAGAATACAACCGATATGAACGAAGTTGAAAGTACTCCGTTAAGGAAGAGGAAAAGGAAGAACCGATTCGGGTAGCATTCCGGTTGAAAAGAGATGAAAGACTTGATAAAATTAAAGAACTTGAGCAAAAGAGACACAATACTCCGGTTAAATGGATAAACCAAGAAAAGAACACGATCCTGACAAAACAAGAAGATGGGTTGAAAAGAGCAACAATACAATGCCTCCGGAACAAAAGTGAGAATGGACTGGAATGAACGAAGGGAAAAACAAGATCTTGAGGGAGCACACTTACAACAAATGCTAGAACGGAATTGTTGGAAAACCAACAACGAAAAGAATAATCTTGATATGGTCTTATGGAATACATCTCGAATTATGAGGTGACAACCCGCCACTCACGGGAAAAAGAATAGGATTGATATGAACAAGGAGACGAGAAAGTTATCTCACCAGGAGGATAGATGAAGAACTTGGATAATATATTATCACCATTAACAGCAACAATCGTTAGGCAAAACTTTAGGTGAAACATAACCCAAGGTAACTCCAAAGAAGAGATTGATGGATTTAAAATACCTCATTCCTAACAACATGTGAATCATGAAACATGGACCCAAATTATCAAGAATGACATAATACCACCTCCAATAATATGGTAGAAAGAATTGCACTCCGGATTGCAAGAAGAAGAAAGCTTGAACTCCTCTAAAAATAATCTTGATGAACGTTTCGAGAACGGATTAAGTCCTTGATGAACTATCATGTAGAACCTCCATGAAGAACTCCGTTAAACAATAGAATGATCAAACGGAAAGAAAGAGCAGTTGAAAACATAAAGTGAAACCTTGTAATGATTTAGAAGGAGCTTCGTGACGAGACAAAGTGGAAAGGCTTGGAACTCCGGAAAAGAAAAGATAAAGCCTCTCGAACCGAGAATGTGATATGATGAACCTCTGGAATAAGGAATTAATCACTTGGGTGAATCAAGAATAAGAATTATGTTATGCTCATCCTTCACCAATTAAATTGATGACAATGAACGGATTTGGCATATTGCTTATTCTCGTAGAAGGGATTAATATAGATATAGCACAAACTTGAGAAGGTCTTCAACGAACCACCGGAAGGATTGAAAACAACGAATAAATTGATATGATAACGAATGACGAGAACTCTTGAACGAACCACCGTAAGAATTGAACAACGAATGAAGTAAAAGGATGAATCACCGGTAAGAATTAGCAAATGAATGAACATACATTAGAGAGTTTAGATACAAAAGAACAAACAGATCATGAACTGATTAGAGGGTATTTGATCGATGCATCGGTAAGATTTGGAGAACCATAGCTGAAAGCTAAGAATGAATAAGTCTTATATGATGGGCTCCGGATAATCAAACTGAACAGAATCTTGAATTGCTCCGGATGGGTGAAAAAAATCTCACAACCGAAAACAATTATGAGAGGATGGCAGAGAATGGGGCAATATTTAAAAGAAACTCTTCTTCGGTCTTCAAAATCCGAGAATGACGACGAGAAACACCACCGTGAATTGTTGAGACACTCCGGAATAAAGAATAATAGAAAAGTTGAACCAATGATGAAAAGAATTTGAAAGATCTTGGAGAAAATCACAAGACTGATGATAATCATTCTTATGTCAAACTTCAAAAAGAGATTTGAGGATAGCTCCGGGAAAATAAGAAGAGTCAGGTAAGATCCTGGGAAAAGACCTGTGGGTTAGGGCCCACTCAAAAGAAACACCGTCGAACGATTTAAAAGAGAGAAAGCACTGGTTAAATAAAATGGCTTGAATGAGATAACAACCTCGGAATAGGTTTGAACGGATCTTGAAGGAAAAGACGAGCCTTCCGAGATATCTTCAGCACTCCGAAATAATTGAATAGTGAGAAATGAATAAATATGATGAGCACCGGTATGATAAAGCTTCTGAAACGAGGAAAGGATACGATCAACACCAAAAGCTTGAATTGAATCCACCGGAGAAGAAAACAATGGAGAATGAAGAACGAGTAGAGCATCTTCATGAGAAACACCGGGTAAAAATATGAAGGAAAAAGAATGGAGAGACTTCCATCAATAAAATGGATAGTGATTAAGAAATCTGAATCCTTCAAGGCAAACAAGGGTGTGAGGGTGGGAAAAAACAAAGACAACTTGGAACGGATGAAACAAACGCCGTTGAGAAGAACTAGTAATAGATCTTGCTGATATTGAAATGATCGGATCCACTTGAAGAGAAGCACACCAGTTGAAAAGGATTGACATGACAGTCTCGATTATCATGAAGGTTTGGTATTCACATAGGAGTATGAGAACACCATTTGGGGAAAGGTATGGAATCAACATTTGACTTCGAAGCAACTCGAATACCACCACTCAAAACAAAACAAGGATTGGCTTGCAGAATAAGCCAGAACAAACAGATGATAGAGATTTCGTCCGAAGTTTTCGTGGTGGGGCCCACATGGGCTCGATCGTACAACACCATCATGTACAAGGCAGTGCACATGACATATGAAGCGTCCCCGAGTCGGCATAGCCAAGGACTCTTTGAGACACAACGAGACCACTGTAAAACCAACCGTGGATAGGCGGATGTCAATGGGAACGACACCTATGGGATCACAAGAATCCCTACTACGGTTGAGGGGCGCGGGGTCGTGAGAAGAGCGGATCAAACAGATAGCACACGGTTCGTTTATCTAGGTTCGGGCCGCGAGGATGCGTAAAACCCTACTCCTGCTTTGGTGGATAGTATATCAGTGTTCTTGAGCTAGCTATGGGGCGTGAGGAGCTCCAAAAAGCCCCAATCCTCTTCCTGGTCGCCTCGGGCCTCCTTTTATAGGAAAAGGGGTGGCCACAGTGGCACACATGAGGTGGAAAGGGTACAGTGATGTGAGGTTATCCCTCGCATTACATGACAGGGCGCATTTAATGCGTCTTGCCCAGGTGTCCTTGCTTTATCGGGGACGGGGGAGAGCCTTGTCTCGTCCGTCGCCACTCCCTCTCGTGTCGACACGCGCCCCGGCCAGCGGCTCCCGCGGTGCCATGTATGCAGGCAGGCAGCTGAAGTGGCATAGTGGTGGGTCTCCACGAAGATCCGCATGCCGCCACGCAGGTGCCTGCCCAGCTGGTTGGGTCGGCAGCTACATGCGAATGGCGGTGGAGGTTTGACTGGCGTGGGCCTGATGGTGGCCCTACGGGTGTTCTTGGCAAGGGCCTTGCCGGGGCCCCGGCAAGGGTATTGCCGTGGCGCCTGCTGTCATCCCCGGCAAGGCTCTTGCCGGGGGCCTTGTGGTCCTCCTTGGCTGGGATCCCGCCAAGGATCATCATCTTCTAAAGGGTGTATCTGATCTTGAATGTCTTCACAAAGATCTGCAAGCCACCACGGGGATGTCTCCCGAATCCTTGCCCCCATGGGGGCAGTGGACTCAAGGGTGACTTGCTCCGTAGGTGTGGGGCGAGCTGCCACGGCAAGGGTCTTGCCGGGTTTGCCAAAACCGCCTCCCGGCAAGGATCTTGCCAGGGGGTTCACTTCGTCCCCTTTGCTCTTTGTGGTCTTAGTCTTGGCGTCGTTCTGCTTCTCCTGAGCTTCGGCCTTACCTTGGCTCACCTCCCTTGCCTTGCTCAGTGTGGTGGTGCCCTTGGCTCAGACTGCCCGTGCACAGTTATAGGGGTACAAAAAGTGTACCCCTCTTTTTGTACATCGACAGGAGCCCCCGGGCCTGGGCCACACGTAAGCGCAATCGCGTCGTTGGGCTAGGCCCAAAAACGGTGCGCGGGCAGGCGGGGCGGTTCTTACCGCGGTAAGTCTCTTCGCGCGCTGCGCTTCCCACGCTTCCCGCGTGTGGCACGGCGTGGGGAGGCGTGTGTGACGTGGGCGGCATGCGTGGGGTTGCTTCCCGCAGGCATGCGTCACATCACAGTTTATGTGAAAGGAGGCGGCCTGCGGTTTTTCCCCATAAGAAGGAATAATCGCGGGCGTGCTGCTCACTTTCTCCTCTTTCCTCGCGCCTTTTCCAATCTCAGAGCCACCGTTTCCTCTCTTCCTTCCTTCCTAAGCTTCCGTCGTCGTTCGCCGTCGTTGCTTCGCCAGCCCCCTTCCTCAGCCCTCTGAACTTCTAGGTCGCCATGGCTCCCAAATTCGCCAAGGGCAAGGGGGTGGCTCAGGGCGCCGGGACGGTGGAGCCGCCGGAGAGCGCGCTGTGGGGGGACCGGACGAAGTCCGCCTTCTTCTTCCCCTTGACGGTTGATGTTCAAGAGCTCCGGGCCTCCTTCAAGCCCCTATGGGGAGTGAAGACGGGGGGAGAGGGTTCGGGACACCCGGCGACGTGCGTCATTCCTGCCGCTTGCGCTGATCCTGCCCCAAATCGGTACCCCTTCTTTGTTGATTATCTTTCTTGCGGGTTATGCCCTCCTTTCTCCAATTTCTTCTGTGACATTATGCACACCTTCGGCTTTCGCCTCTTGGATTTTACTCCGAATGCGGTGGCGTGCATGGCTTTCTTCGCGCATCTTTGCGAAGGCTTTGCCGGGGTGCAGCCCAACATGGCGCTCTTCCGCCATTACTTCTTCCCTCGAATCCAGCTGGGAGGAGCCGTCTCCGATTGCATCACCTGGATCCCAAGATCCAAGGGGGTGTACCTGGACGGTGCCGTGAAGGAGAGGTGGGAGGAATGGCGTGGCCGGTGGTGCTGGATTGAAGATGAAAGCCCGCCGGAGTTCTGCATGGTCCGCCGAGTGCCGCCGGTCCGTGGTAGTGATTGGAGCGATGTCGACGCCGCCGATGGGAGGCTCACCGTTGCCACCACCAGGATTCTCCGGCTCACCCAGGCCGGACTCACCCTTGAGATGATCGGGGCGGACTTCATTCGTCGCCGGATCGCCCCGTTGCACAACAAGGGGAGGCCAGCTTGGCTCTTCACGAACCCGGCTGACATTATGCGACTCTACCCCGGCCTCGATCACAACTTCACAGTGCTGGCGCATGCCCACTTCTGCCAGCGGCTTTTCCAACTTGATGTGGGTCGCGATGGCGAGGTTGAGCAAACCGGCAAGGCCGCGAGGGCTGCCGCAGAGTTTGGCAAGGCCCTCAAGGGGCCATTTTTCAATCTGCCAGCGGGGGTGGTCCCGTTGTGCAACAATTCGCGTCGGTCCGAGATCATCGCCATGATGTCGGACTGTAATGCGCACGGCCCTGTCCCAAGCTGGGAGGAGCCGAAGGATGAGGATGTGCAGCAATTCTTCGACACCCTGATCGAGGTGTACATCAATGCCGACGCCGAGCGGTGACTTATCATGGTAGAGCCCCCTGGCGTGCAGGTTTCTCATACAAAGCAAATATCTCCGGGGGGGAATAACCTCAAATAAGAAGGGTACCATAAATAAAGGTTCAGTGTAACTTAGCTTCTGTTTGCAATCGCTCGAGTGTCGATCTTCTGGCCTCCTTTCTTCTTCAAAGGGTCACGAAGATGAAGGAGTGCCGGGCTAACTGCTAGAGCCGATTCTCACAACTGCGACCCCCTACCTGGCGCGCCAAAGATGTCGGTGGGAATGACACCTATGGGATCACAAGAATCCCTACTACGGTTGCAGGGCATGGGGTCATGAGAAGAGCGGATCAAACAGATAGCACACGGTTTGTTTATCCAGGTTCGGGCTATGAGGATGCGTAAAATCCTACTCCTGCTTTG
The DNA here is from genome assembly GCF_018294505.1 of Triticum aestivum. NCBI lineage: Eukaryota > Viridiplantae > Streptophyta > Magnoliopsida > Poales > Poaceae > Triticum > Triticum aestivum. Next base: position 463,900,915 of record NC_057809.1, read on the forward strand.
GTGGATTGTATATCAGTGTTCTTGAGCTAGCTATGGGGCGTGAGGAGCTCCAAAAAGCCCCAATCCTCCTCCTGGTCGCCTCGGGCCTCCTTTTATAGGAAAAGGGGTGGCCACAGTGGCACACAGGAGGTGGAAAGGGTACAGTGATGTGAGGTTATCCCTCGCATTACATGACAAGGCGCATTTAATGCATCTTGCCCAGGTGTCCTTGCTTTATCGGGGACGGGGGAGAGCCCTATCTCGTCCGTCGCCGCTCCCTCTCATGTCGACACACGCCCTGGCCAGCGGCGCCCGCGGTGCCATGTATGCAGGCAGGCAGCTGAAGTGGCACAGTGGTGGGTCTCCACGAAGATCCGCATGCCGCCACGCAGGTGCCTGCCCAGCTGGTTGGGTCAGCAGTTGCATGCGAATGGCAGTGGAGGTTTGACTGGCGTGGGACTGATGGTGGCCCTACGGGTGTTCTTGGCAAGGGCCTTGCCGGGGCCCCGGCAAGGGTATTGCCGTGGCGCCTGCTGTCATCCCCGGCAAGGCTCTTGCCGGGGGCCTTGTGGTCCTCCTTGGCTGGGATCCCGCCAAGGATCATCATCTTCTAAAGGGTGTATCTGATCTTGAATGTCTTCACAAAGATCTGCAAGCCACCACGGGGATGTCTCCCGAATCCTTGCCCCCATGGGGGCAGTGGACTCAAGGGTGACTTACTCCGTAGGTGTGGGGCGAGCTGCCACGGCAAGGGTCTTGCCGGGTTTGCAAAAACCGCCTCCCGACAAGGATCTTGCCGGGGGGGGGTCCGCTTCGTCCCCTTTGCTCTTTGTGGTCTTAGTCTTGGCGTTGTTCTGCTTCTCCTGAGCTTCGGCCTTACCTTGGCTCACCTCCCTTTCCTTTCTCAGTGTGGTGGTGCCCGTGGCTCAGACTGCCCGTGCACAGTTATAGGGGTACAAAAAGTGTACCCCTCTTTTTGTACACCGACAGTGGACCACTAGACGTCGAACCCCAATTTCATATCATACATCCGTCGGAAAGATATCCTAAGAGCTACTTGAATTCCCACTTATAAACTCCCGAAACTTTACGGTTATGCAATCAGGTGTTGGGGATACAGGGGAAGCATAATATCTCACCCAAAACTAGCAAATCCTACATCCAGCTGTATCCATCCTTCAACACATAACCAAGAAGCCTTCGAAATCATTTACCTCAACCTTTGAAAAGCATCCGTTATACGAGTTATGGCAATACTCCCGAACTCCCGCCCCAGTACTGGGTGGCGTCGAGGTTATCTCACCAATAACTACATAAAAGATATTTTCGATGTCGGTGAAACTCAGGTATTCCAGAATCTCAACGATAAAATTGTGACGACAACACCTCGGAGCTCAACTCCCCGGGACACTGCCACAACCCCTAAATGTCAGGAGGCACCAAGAACAATGTTCTCGTCACAAAACCATCGGAACGATTCCAAGATACCCGCGTGATCCTAATTTTTTTAGTGAAATCTGAGAAGAGAAGAGTCAAAACTCTACGTCAGGATGCCTCACCAGAGCGACGAAGGGACTGAGGAGTAAAAAGAATTCCTACACTCCGATATATATAATCCTAAATGATTCAAAACATTTTTCTAGACTAAACAACGCCAGCGATTCGATCAAGCAGGGTGGCTCCTAAAGTCGGGGAAGGCTCTGATTACCAACTTGTAACGCCCTCGATGCGGCTATATCTCTCACGTGTCGAAGCACGACTTAGAGGCATAACCGCATTGAAATCAATGTCGCAAGTGAGGTAATCTTCACACAACCCATGTAATACATAAGGGAAAAAGATACATAGTTGGCTTACAATCGCCACTTCACACAATTACATGAATAAATCATTGCATCATCCAAATACACTCAAGGTCCGACTACGGAACCAAAATAAAAGAAGACTACCCCAAATGCTACACAGATCCCCGATTGCCCCAACTGGGCACCACTACTGATCAACTAGACCGAAACAACACAAAGGACAAGGCCTTCATCGAGCTCCTCCTTGAGCTTGGTTGCGTCACCTGCACGGTATCATCGACACCTGCAAACTGGTTTTGGAAGTATCTGTGAGTCACGGGGACTCAGCAATATCACACCCTCGCGATCAAGACTATCTAAGCTTATAGGTAGGAAAAAGGTATGAGGTGGAGCTGCAGCAAGCAACTAGCATGTATGGTGGCTAACATACGCAAAAGAGAGCGAGGAGAGAAAGAAAAAGCACGGTCAAACAACTATGATCAAGAAGTGATCCTAGAACAACCTACGTCAAGCATTACTCCAACACCGTGTTCACTTCCCGGACTCCGCCGAGAAGAGACCATCACGATTACACACGCGGTTGATGTATTTTAATTAAGGTCAACTTCAGGTTTTCTACAACCGGACGTTAACAAATTCCCATCTGCCCATAACCGCGGGCACAGCTTTTGAAAGTTCAAATCCCTGCAGGGGTGTCCCAACTTAGCCCATCACAAGCTCTCACGGTCAACGAAGGATATGCCTTCTAGCGGAAAGACCCGATCAGACTCGGAATCCCGGTTGAAAGACATCCTCAACAATGCTAAAACAAGTCCAGCAAGACCGCCCGATACGCCGACATCCTGATGGGAGCTGCACATATCTCGTTCTCAGGGCAACACCGGATGAACACTACGTACAGCTAAAAACCAGCCCTCAAGTTTCCCCGAGGTGGCGCCGCAAGTGGCTCTGTTTTGGACCAACACTTAGACAAGCACTGGCCCGGGGAGGGTTAAAATAAAGATGACCCTTGGGCTGGCCTAACCCAAGGGAAAAAGGCTAGGTGGCAAATGGTAAAACCAAGGTTGGGCCTTGCTAGAGGAGTTTTATTCAAAGCGAACTGTCAAGGGGTTCCCATTATAACCCAACCGTGTAAGGAACGCAAAATATGGGAACATAACACCGATACGACGGAAACTAGGGCGGCAAGAGTGGAACAAAATACCAGGCATAAGGCCAAGCCTTCCACCCTTTACCAAGTATATAGATGCATTAATTTAAATAAGAGATAATGTAATATCCCAACAAATATCCATGTTCCAACAAGGAACAAACTCCAATCTTCACCTGCAACTAACAACGCTATAAGAGGGGCTGAGCAAAGCGGTAACATAGCCAAACAACGGTTTGCTACGACAAGGTGGGTTAGAGGCTTGGCTTAACAATATGGGAGGCATGATAAGCAAGTGGTAGGTATCGCAGCATAGGCATAGCAAAAGAGCGAGCAACTAGCAAGCAATGATAGAAGTGATTTCGAGGGTATGGTCATCTTGCCTGAAATCCCGCAAGGAAGAAGAACACGTCCGTGAAGAAGACAAACGGACGTAGTCGAACGAATCCTCACAACACGACGTTACCGGATTACCGAGATGAAGTACACCGGAAAGAAAGCAAACAACATAGTAAACAACCACCACATAAGCATGGCACGATTCGCAAACAAGTATGATGCATGTCCGGTTTAATGAGGCATGGCATGGCAAAGTGCACAAACAATCCTACAAATTAAGTGGAGCTCATTATACAACGGAGTTGCATATTGAAGAAAACACCACATGACTTATTTAGTTCTCTCTCGTTTATGTACCCAACAAGATTAAATGTTGTTAGCATGGCAAGAGGTTAAGCATGATGAAACTATCTAATCTAGGCAAGTTTAAATGAGGCCGGAACAACAAAATAGCAAGTCCGGAAACTCCTCATATGCATATATTAGGTTTTGTACTGTTCTGCCCTAAACATAATTTTAGAGTTGTTAACCATGCTAGATGAGAGCACCATGTTAAACTAGGCATTTTTCCATCCCGCTTACATATAAATATTATTAAATTCCGAGTTATGGTTATTTAGTTATGAAATAAAGCATTTTAGCATGGCATAGGAGCAAAATTACACAACCAGCAGTTTAAACATTTTTAACATGGATGAAAGTTGCATATTATTAAACTAGATGAAATTCTAAGCAAGTTTCATATATAATTTATTTTAATCCGATGCACGGTTTGTGAGATATTAAATGCATGATCAACAAGGGCTTTTCTGTAAAACCGCAATCTCTGGGATAAAAGGAAAAAAAACACAACAGGAAAAAAAACACGCATGGGCCGAAACTGGGCAGCCCAATAGTGCAAGGGGGACTCGGGTGCTGCTCACCATGGGCCTCGGCCCAGAACTGTGGAGAGGAGGAGGCCGGCAGGGGCGTGCTGGGTCGGCCTGTTTGGCTCGATCGAAAGGTCAACGCAGCCTGGCTTCGCTCGTCCTCTTCCCTAGTTCGAAAGAAGCAGAGGCAGGGGCGGCGCTACGGCTCCAGCAGGGCAGGACGCCGGCGGACGACGGAGCGGCATGAATCCGGGCGGGGGTTCGAGGATGGCAGGGAGCAGCGGACGGGGAGGACCTGGAGGAGCTCGGGGCCTCAAGTGCAAGCACAAAGGAGGCCGAGGCGCCATCGCAGGGGAACGGCAACATCGGCGGGGAACTTGGCGGATCTGGCAGGTGGGACGGTTGGGCAACCAGATCCGAGGAAGGCCGACCCGTTTCCAGCGATGACGAGGCCGGCCGGTGATGGGGCGGCGAGGTGCGGCACTCCGGCGGCGGTGCCTGTCCACGGGCAGCAAGAGGTGAGAGGCTCGGGCGAGTGAGAAGGAGATTGAAGCAGAGGAGCGAGGAGGCAACGAGCGCGGCGACCTGGGTCAGTGCTCACCGGCAACGAAATGGCGAGAGGCGACCACGGCGACCAGCGGTGGGGATCGGGGACTCCAGCAGGAGGTTGCAGGGAGCGGCGGAATCGAGGCTCCCCTGCTCGAGCTCTTGAGCGTGTGCACGCGCATGAGAGCGAGAGGAGGCTGGGCCTCGGCTGGCTGGATCAGGGCCAGGGGCGCTGCTACGCAGGGAGGCCACCGGTTGGCTTGATGGGGAAAACGAGGAAGGAGGAGGCGGCTTCGGTTGGTGGAAATGGATTCGAAGGGATCCCGAGGTGGATGGCGGCGGCTTGACGGGACAAGTCCCTATATTTTAGGGTTTGTCCAAAAAGACTAGGAGTGGAGTATATATACATCACATGTTAGGTTAGGGGCTACCTCGTTCCTCTGATCGCAATCGGACGTTCGCGAATAAATATCTAGGGAGTCCAATTAACAAAACGGAGACGTTTTGTAGACGTTTGGGGATGATCCGGATCCAACGGTGGCGACTGTCCGGGTCGCGTCCGGGGAAGTTTCGGACATGCATGCAAGGGGTCGGTTGGAACTTGTGGGCTGTGCAGAAGGGCTCGCGCTGAGAGAAGAGAAGAGAGAGAGAGACCCGGCAACTATTTTCGGAGACCGAAAACGTCCGACGTTAGACCGGCTATACTGCCGCTATAGTTATCCGTTGGGGCGTCAAACGGACTCCGAATGCAATGAAATTTGGCAGGCGACCTACTGACAACATAAAAAGACCGCATGCCAACTTTCAACCCATTCTGAGAACATTTTCCGGCCACTTATAAAATAATATTTCAGACGTGTCGCGGGCGCCTGCAAGTGTGTCTGGGCTCAGAACGGACAACAGACGGACTGGGGGAACCCGAACGAATGCAAGTTTTGAAAACATGATGATGCAATTCACATGATGACATGACAAAGATGCAACACGCAAGCAAATGACATGGCAAGGACAACGAATAACTGGAAGACACCTGGCGCAACGGTCTCAGGGCGTCACACAAGGCGCGGGTTGAGATGGAGGGTGTTGTCGGAGCACAACGAGACAAAGATATATCTTAAATATTTCGGGCTAACAAGGCGCGGGTTGAAATTTCCGGACAAGCCTAACATGTACTATACCAAATCTATTCGCACTACAAATGTCATTCAAAACTCGGAATTTATGTTATGTTCAATTAAAATATTTCGCTACATGTATAATGCATGCAACGTACTACTCAAATGAACGTTTTAGTGCATTCCAAACGTATATACTACCGCTTCAATATGAACTAAATTTGAATTAGTTTCTCTATTTGCATAAGATCTATAATAATGATTTTTGTGAAGTCAAAGCATTTGAATTCGTTTCTCTGTTTTAATAAGATCTACAATCATTATTATTGTCAAGTTAAACCATCGTTTGTGTATTATCTTCAAAGGACACCACATGATTAGTGTCGAGTTACATATGAACTATGTGTACTATATGAACTCGAACTCAATTGTTTGAATCCACTTTATGTTGATTTCAAATCATAGTACATTTCAAGCTCTAGCTAGATCTTCATAATCTAAACCATGTCTCATATGTATAATGTGTTTATCACATTATGTATGGTGCCCCACCCCCTACGCCTACAAGTATTTAGATGTGAGTTGCAAACACCACATATTACCACAAATTCAGATAAAATGTGAGAATGTTCGATATATAGTATTGTTTAGATTGTTCGATATTTAGTTGTAAGCTGCAAACGCCACACATTATCACAAATTCAAATAAAATGTGAGATTGTTCGATGTATAGTATGGTTTAGATTGTTCGACATTTAGCTGTGAGTTGCAAATGCCATGCATTATCACATTATGGTATAACATGTGCAAAACCACAACACGCATATCACCGCTATATTCGTCCATGCATATGTTTAAAACACTATGATCTCCTATTCAAATATATGAATCCACTTTCATATCAAATTATGATCTTTGTTAGTCTCTTACACCCACACAATCCTCTAACCTTTGTAGCTACCACTAACTTTCTCTCGTGCATGCACACGCCCTCCTCGCCCTCCCCCTCCCTCAGCATTCTATCCATCGCACACATTCATTTTTTTCTTTAGGTCATTCTCCCACACTCTCCACAACTCCTTTCCGACACACACCGATCGATAAACCTCTCCAGTGATGTCTGCCTACAACATACACACGCACCTTCAATCTCCTCCTTTATGTGTCCTTGCCTCGTGTCTCTCATACGGTCCCACACACGTGTAAATTCTCGCTCCTCTTTTCATCGATCTCACAACCGCACACTCCTCCCCCTATCTAGCTAGTAGCTGGGCCTCTCGCACCACCTCCTAACTCCATTCTCTCTGTCTATCCATCTCGCCGGGCCTTATTTGCCTCTAACAAATGGACGTACACCGACCGATCTCCCGCTATACATATAGCTAGCTAGGTCATTATAACTCGTACCTCATTAGTTATGTCTCTCCCTTCCTCCGACAAACAACAATTGATCTACCGATCTAGTTAGGTTTTCTTACCAAACACATGGTTCCCCTTCATCATCCATGGATGCGTCCCGACTGATCTATCACGCACAGGCACACACATAAACACATCCCCACTCCTATTGATAATATTGCAGTTCCACCCTCAGTTTGTCTAGTAGGCCTCTCCCACTATCTTTGAGAAGCAACTCCATCACCCATCCAGCACTCTACCCCTCTGCCTCCCTCGCTCTCTCCTCTCTCTTTTTGTCCCATCCTATTTCCCATCCTTCAGTTATGTATGGATGTCCACCGATCTCCCTCAAGACATAGCTGGGTCTCTCCTTCTCAACACATACATGAGTCGTTCTACCTCTATAGTTAGGCATCTGCCTACCCCTCCCCCACCCCCTCCCCCCCCCACACACCCCCCGATACATCGAGCGCTCTAGTCATGTCTCCCTGCCACACACAAACTTGACATGTGCCCTCTGACATTATGGTAGGTCAGTCGCCCTATATCTTTGACTTGCACACACACACAATTTCGATGGCTCTCTTCATCGATCTCGCACCCACCCACTTGATCCTCTCTTTGACTCTATCGATATCTATGACCCCTCCCTCTCTTCTCGTGGATCGCCCGACCCTCTATATATGATATGGATAGGCCTCCATTTCACACACATTGCATGCAAAATTTTGTTTCAGATGTCATCGACACATATTCCCACAAATACATTCACGAAATCAACCTCCCCCCCAAAACAAAAATACTCACGACGCACAAGACATTTGTCTAGGTTTGTATTCTCACACACACCAACGTAGGTGGGGGACGTGCACGAAGAGAAGAGGTGCACGCACGGTGCACGTACTCCCGTCTCTTTCCCAACCGCACCCGCGCGGGTACACGATGGAGCTCATTTCCCTACGAAAAGGCAGCCCACGTGGTAATTTGACACGTGTACTGGTTGTCCACTAGATGAAGGGAGGATCATCTACCACGGGTGAACAAACAAATTGCGACTTGACGCGTTATGTTAAAAAAGAGGCAAACTATGTGGGGCCTACCTTAGAGGCAAGGCTCTATACACTGGAGTACTTTTGATGTGTCCCGTCAACTCGCGGAACAAGGAGAAGCTTGCTTAGTACGCCGTCTCCCCCGCCAATGAGTGCGGTGGCTCGTAGGATGAGGTGAAGCTTGCTTACTAGTAGTAGTACTGTACGCCTTACGCCCGCTCCCTCGCCCACGCGCGTGGTGGCTCACAGGACGAGGAGAAAAATCTACTACTCCCTCCGTTTACTCCTCGTCCCTACTACCTTGGTTAGAGAGATTATCATATTGTTTGGAATATATATGTCCTTTAGTAGATATCAATATGAACTACTAGTACATACTCCAAACACTGATGTATATAGACGTATTTTAGAGTGTAGATTCACTCATTTTGCTCTGTATGTAGTCCATATTGAGGCCCTGTTTGGTTCATAAGTCCTAGGACTTTTTCTAGTCCCAACTAAAAAGTCCCTACTCCTTAAAAAGTCCCTCCCTGTTTGTTTTCAGGGACTAAAAAGTCCCTAGTCCCTCCCTAGAGGTTATTGAATGACCATGTTACCCCAAGTATACAGAAAAATAACAACCAAACAACATCATGGGGCGGCGGGGCAATGGGTGCAGGGAGGGGCATTGTTGGAAAAGTCCCAAAAGAGACTCTCCTTGAGAGTCTTCTTCATTAAGTCCCAAAGGGCAAGTTTTAGTCCCTAGTAGTCCCTCTCGTTTGGTTAAAAAGTTCCTAAGAGGGACTTTTTTCTAGTCTCTACACTAAAAAGTCCCTGGAAACAAACACCCCCTGCATAAAGTTGAGACACTTATTTTGGAATGGAGGGAGTACATATTTGCTATGATCTGTCAATCATTGAGATGCAATAACATGCATGTTAGTCTCCTTTGTATTTGATGAAATGTTGCAACGGGCAACCTTGGACTCAAGATACATGTAACAGAAGCTGGAAGCTTCATAGCATTGTACTATCTCGCTGATAAATTACAGTACGTACAATACTAGCACTTCCTCCGTTCCTAAATATAAGTCTTTGTAGAGATTTCACCATGGACCACATACGGATGTATATAGATGCATTTTAAGTGTAGATTCATTCATTTTGTTCTGTATGTAGTCCACCTAGTGGAAACTCTACAAAGACTTATATATTTAGGAACGGAGGGAGTACTATGTAAAGAGTTAGGTGTCACACGGTGTCCAGAAAATATGGTGATAGTGTGAGGTGGGCCGTGTAATCACTGAGCCTGCATGTTTTCACTGCTCTTGCACTCCTCCGCTGCAAGAATGGAGAAAATTGTAATCTAGTAGTACCTCCTTTTGCCGAAATCGTGGGACATCCAGCAGTCCTACCACCTTAGTAATAATGACCAATGAACCGTCAAATCACATAGACCCAGCAGTAAGTTGGACGGATGAAGCAACCATCACTCTTGAATCCGCTTCTCCCTTCAACGCAGGCGCCAGTGAGAGGTCGCGTCTGCTCTGCCCGGGCATGAATGCGACACCAATTCTGTGGAGTGGCGCTGACCATTTCGGGTGGGAAGCGCGCGCGGGCGATGGAGGGGCTTTGGGTGGGCCAGGCTGGTCAGGAGCGGGCGTGGCAGCTGTCCGCCTGTCCCTCTACCGGACGCCCGGAAACGAGAGGATGCACCGACTCTTGCGGCTAAAATCGTACACTACACACCATCTCTCCATAGGAGTAGGTCGATCTGTCGCTCTCTCTAACACACACATGTTGTTAAACACACACACACACACACATGTTCATAGAATAGGAAAATCGTGCGAGTGCGAAGCCACAGGAAGTGAGATACAAATGGAGTACGTACACGAAGCGAAGAGGTGGCGAATATTCCATCAAACCTGGACTGAGGCGTAGTACTCCCTCCGTCTAGGTGTTAAGTCATCTTACAGAAATCAGATATTCCCAAAATGTTTAGGCGTCGTCCATTAACTTCGCATCTCAATCCCCTCCTGGCCTCGTTGCTAGCGAGCATTGTTACTTAGGGAGCATTTGGATCCTTAGCAAGAACATATTATAGCATAGCCAGGCAAGGTTAGGCGTTTGGAACTATTAAAATATGTTAGCTCTTGTGGGCCAGCTAGCTTGGGTGGGCTAGAAAAACCTTGCTAGCTCAGGAGAGCCAGATCGGATCGCTTCCGACGGAAAACTTTGCGTAGTAGTAACATAGATTAGTAACATATGCATGTTACTAGTTCAAGTTACTCACCACTATGACCAGCCTAAGCAATGTAACCAAACGCTCCTTACTCTGCCTTGTTATCTCCCCCAGAAACCCAATGCATGGAGCGCAACTACGTGTTGATCAGTCAAGAAATCAAAGTCGGCTAGCATGCGAGTTAATATGTGGCCCTACATGGTAGCTAAAACGGCATCTCTTAGTTGTTTGGATTAATTGTTGCGTTTAGAGACAGAAATCAGGGCTTTCATTGGAGGAATGACCGGTCAAGTTTCTCCTTCTCCTCCAATCTGCTTGCACCTTGGTCCCGCTACAGCTTCTAACGTGACTATTACACCTAGACGGAGGGAGTCGTATGAGATACGATAGCACACTGACTTAGATCGAATACAAGCGCCCAAAATTGTGTGCATGTTATAATAAGGATTCACTTAAAAAGTACGTGAGCGAGCAGAGGGATCAATTGGACAGTGTTCTCGAGCAGTAGCAAGATGTGTGAGGTAAGATACACCACTGACGCTTTTAATTTTTCTTATTAATTTGTTTGTTTCACCCTCTGACTGGTGGGACCCAACGTACTATGTGGAGAGAGGTAAGGTGACTAAGGATGCATTATTTCTGCACCACTGTGGATAGTCTTACCACCAAAGCCACATGACACGATTATGATTTAAATCCCAATGACTCCCACACAAAAAAAACACGGCATGCTTGTCACACGAATGAAGAAATGTATAAAACGTTATTTTCCTCTCGTTGAACATAACGGGAGGGTTGTGTAGCTGGTTAGCCTGTTCGCTCATCAAACTTGAGGTCTCGGGTTCGATAACTACACTTGAGCATAATTCGTGCCAGGAGGATTCTTTGACTGCTCAAACTGGATGGATACGGAGCTATATGATCAGCTGCAGCCTCGGCACTTGTTTTCTAAGGTTTGCACTCTTCACACTCTCTCAAGTATATATATATACACGCTGGAGCCTCAGTGCTTGTAGTTGCTCTCTTCACACTCTCTCACCCTCTCTAGATTGAAACAAGACTTCGTTGGCCTCTCTCTCTCCCCTCACTGCTGGTCTGCTTGTAGTTGCTCTCTTCACACTCTCTCACCCTCTCCAAATCTAAATAAGACTTCGTTGGCCTCTCTCTCTCTCTCCCCTTAGTGCTGGTCAAAGAGCGGGCAGGATCTCTCCGCCGGGAAGGGAAGGAGGCTTAATCATGTCACCGTTGGCAAGGGAGGGAATCCACTACCGGTGCAGCTGTTCACTTTCACCCAGCGGCGGCGCGGGAGGGCCTCCGACCCCTTCTTCTCCACCGTACATAGTGTGGGCCGAACGGCCTCCAGTCGCCCATCAAACCACACCCCAAGAACCTTAAGGTATAATTTACTAATTCCACATGCATTGCTCTAGCTGCATGTGGGTTTTTTCCGCTTCTGCACTCGAATCTAGGTGTTGGATCAAATAGGAAAGTAGTGGGGAAAGTTGTATACCATGAACTAGGACATGGTTCAAAGAGGAAAGGAATGGGGGAAAGTAGTGGGAAAAGTTGTATAGCATGAATCTAGGACGTGGTTCAAAAAGGAAAGGAAGGGGGAAAGTTGTATCGCATGAATCTAAGACGTGGTTCAAACAGGAAAGGAATGGGGGAAAGTAGTGGGGAAAGGTGTATAGCATAAATCTAGGACGTGGTTCAAAGAGAAAAGGAAGGGGGGAAAGTACTAGTACAGACTGACTATCCAGCACCTACATTGGTCGAAAAGGGAAAACAATGACAAACGCAGTACGCACATCTGTAACGAACTGATCTTTTGTTTTGTTTTGGACATGGCTGTAGAGTTTGAGCAGGACTAGATTTGCTGCGCTCACATAGGGAAAGGTGTCTAAAGATAAAAAAACTGGGACCAACACAAATATGCTCTAATTTGGTTGTTTGTTCTTTGTTGCAACAGACTGTACATCACCCCAGTACATCGGTAGATGCACATGGTGCTGGTGCGTCCACTGTCCCGTGCAACTCTTTAGCTGTTGTTAATCTGAGGCCCTGTTTGGTTAAAAACTCCCTAGTCCCTACCTGCTTGGTTCCGGAGACTAAACATGGAGTAGAGGTTATTAAATGACATGCTAAAAGACCATGTTACCCCTAGTAATGAACTAATAGAGACAAGGTGTGATGCGTGGCAGGGTCTTTTTTCTTTAGTCCCAAATGCCCACTTTTAGTCCCTAAAAGTCCCTCCTGTTTGGTTTAGATGGGACTGACACGGAGTTTTTGTAGTCCCTCCACCAAAATGTCCCTGTAAACAAACACCCTCCAATAACACCGTTGGAAAATTGATGCAATGCTACAGTTAAAAGCAAATTACATGTTTAACGAATTTTATTATTAATATAATCTCTCTGTTAATATTAATCAATGCCACCGTTTGAGAAATGCTACTGTCTTGCTTTCTTTCCCATTTAGATAAGGTAGATGCTTCTTTTTGTTGGCTTATGTGTCATCACCGTTATTGACCACTAGTTGTTTCCTTTGCACCTCTGTGTAAACAGGGTTATCTACTTCACCTCATTGCCATTGTGACCTTTTGTGGCACTGCACAAAACACTTTTGGTTTAAGAGTGTTTTGTGCAGTTCAACCAAAATGTCACACCGACAACGTTGCTTGATTGCTTGATCTTAGTGGAACTGCACAAGAGGAGATCTTACTTCCTATCCGTGTTAGCAAATTTGGTTCAGATCTTCTTCTTGTGAGTTGTTTGAATTCCGTGTCATGAGCAGTACTAGCCTTCTTTAACATGATTCTCCAGTGTGCTTCCATATGTTGTGCTACTTGTACGGTAAAGTTGCTTGCTTTTAGTGAACTGCACAAATGGAGACAAGACTTCCAATCTGTATGTGCACTGTAATATCCCATTGAGGTAATATAAGGATATTTCACAATTCTTGGCATGTATTTTGCCACTTTCATCCGAAAATTAATGTCATTATTTAGTGCTATACTTGTGCAACCTAATTGACATGCCAAATCTTACATTAAAGGCAAAGCTTGTCTGTTATTGAACCAAGTGATGAAGGGGAAGAACAAGCGGAAGAAAAACAAAAATCAACTCCCGGTGCTGTAATGAAGCACTGGAACTGTGGTGACACTGGAACTATGGTGACACAAGTAATGATATAGTTTTGCATCTTAATTTATTGCTATGGCTGGAACGAGCAATTATTTTGCCACTGATTTGATGCCACTCTTAATGTAATACGTAATTATCTCTACTTGTGCCAACAAGGATCTTCTTTGAAGATACCATATATTTTAGTGGAACTACACAAGAAGATGTTGGAAACATTAAACTAATCGATGAGTATATAGTAAGCATGGCCACCATAGTAGATAGCAACAGATGGTTCCGGAGAAATGCTTCATCTATATGCTCTACACAATAAGCCTCCTGACAAAGGTTGGTACTCGCCCACTGATTTCATCCATATGATTGAGCTTTGTCATCTCTATTGGTGTTGTGCTACTGTTTAGATACTATCATCAAAAAGTGGTATTGTCCTTGAGAAGTGCTTCATCTGTGCTGTTTTAAATATTTCCTTTCCTTTTTTTGAGCAAACAGGGATGCTAGCATCTAGTTGTCCTCTAGTATTTGCACAACAGGATTATCCTCCTCTGAAGATAAATATGAGTATGTGAAGTGACTAGTTCCGATTATGCCAGGATGAAGAAGCACTGTCTATCTTGTCATCAGAAGGAGCAGTTGAAGGATGGTTACATCACCCCCCACAAGACCAAACTAACTTCAGCTCAGAAGGAATGACAAATCTCCATTTTCATGCCGTGATGCGTGAGTACAATGTTGTTCTAGGATTCTTTCTGGTGAGTTCCATTATCTAAAAGTGTGCTCTACATGGACCATGTAGGTGCCTGTTTAAACTGTCAATTCATAGTACAATTTGCTTTATACTAGTCATTTTTTTGTATTTGTGCAAATAGCGGTGCTCAGCTTGATTTCAATGGGAACTGCACAAAATGTTCATGAATACATCGAATCATTCATTTCCACCACAAGAAAGGAGGTGCCGAGCGAATTTGGTTGATTTTGGTGGAACTGCACAAGAAGAATACCTGGTTTATTTAGCACGAGGTGCCATGTCAATGTCTGAACTGATGGCAAACCCTGCCCATTCCACAATCGTAGGCATTTGATATTTTGGAATGGGACAACCTTGTCAAATTTTGCTCATTGATTTTTAGCAATAAGATATGCATTTGATATTTTCGAATGGGACGCCCTTTGCTGTCAGCAGCGTTGATCCATTTTTTCTTTATTCTTTAGTTGTGAATTAAATATTGGCTATGACATGTGAATCACTGAGATGCATAATCATCGATTGTTTTGAATGTTCTCTATGAATTCCTAGGCTTGTGTGTTTGATTGCAATGTACAAGAACGCTAAAAAGCTGCTCAAACTCTTTGTACTCCTTCTGTTCCTTTTTACTTTGCACATTGTGAAAGTGCATACTTTTTTCTATAATATTGGTCAAAGTAGAGATACTTTGACTGCAGACAAAACTAGTATGCAGACTATAAAGGACCGGATGGAGTACATGTAAAACTGCTGCAAATGAGGTAATCACCCTGGGAATAATGCTAGTACGTATTGTTTTGCATGTTCATCCAATGCCAGTGATACAAGAATTCGAACTAATCGAAATAAATTCATTCATACACGGTCGAATTTCATATAAACATGCGGATTTCATTACATTTCATACATTCTTCAACTAAAAAGGGGTGCGCTGGATGTATAATTAATTAACCGAAGCTACCCACCTGTGTATGGTAGCATACAACTGAAGTGCTCAAGTTCTCTAGCAAATGATTGTATCTCATGAGCTTGCTCAACCACGGAGTCGTCTTCAATCATCCTGTAATCATATAATTGCTCTAGGATGTACAACTTAGTGCCAGCAACCGGAGGGTAGCAGCGGTGGCCTTACTTGGACCCGAGCGGCGGCGACCTACCGTGTTCTACTCTTCCTCGTTTTCTGTGTGGCGTGGCCTCGTTGGCAGCGGGGCGGGGCCTCGACGGAGTCGGTGATGTCCTTTGTCTCGTTGCCGGCGAGCGGCGCCTCGGCGGAGCGGGGGAAATCCTTCCCCTCGTTGCCGGCAGGGTGGGGCCTCGGTAGAGCCGGCGGTGTCCTCAGCCTCGTTGTTGGCGCCGCGGGGCCTCGGTGGAGCCGACAGTGTTCTCTGCCTCGTTGTTGGCGCCGCGGGGCCTCGGCGGAGCAGGGCCTCATCAACGCCAGCAGAGCGGGGACTCATCGGAGCCGGCATTATCCTCTGCCTCGTCCTTGGTCTCACCAAACAGTGCCTCACCTGCTTCATCGCCCTCTTTGTAGGCTGCCGCAGCCTCCCCACCTGCATGCGGTACTGCCAGCGCTCGAGGCGACCCTCGCAGGCAGAGCGGTACGAGTCGAGCAGCGCCTCCTGCTCCGCCCGCTCCACGGCGATCTGCTCCTCCGCCTGCAGGTGCTCCTGGAGGAGATGGTGGTTGTAGGCGGCGTCGGCCTACGCCTCCCGGAACTACTCTCACGCTTCTGCCTCACCGTGTCCATATATTGGGCACAAGCCTCGCCCATGGTTATGGTGCAATGCACCGGCGAGGATGACGTGAAGGAGGGGGTTGGCACCGGATCATCGACTACCATGTTCTCCATTGGGACGTCATCGTCCTCCGGTTGCCTGCCATCCAGCCAGTCAGCAGCAATGGCCGCCATCTCCTTGTGGTCCATCATCCACCCGTCTCGAAGAGCGCTGGAGCGCGAGGAAGGCATGGTGGGCAGTAGTGGTGTGGACAGGAGAAAGGGAACAGATGCGGATGACTTCGGCTATGGCCGGCGCAGCAGTTTATATAACAATGGTGGGCGGTGGAGGGACGGACGTGTGGCACAGGAGTAGCCGCCTCGGCAACCGCGTATCATTAATGTGGGCGGCAGAAGGACGGACGGACGGCACTTGTGACATTTGAAGGCGGAGCAATCGCCTGCACCGGGAAGCTAGCGGAGCGGGCGTCGCTGACCGTTTCGGGCGGAAAGCACGCACGAGAGAGGGAGGCGGTCTAGGTGCGCCAGGGCAGTCAGACTCATGCTTGGCAGTGGGTCAGTCCAGCAGCCGGACATGTTGGCTCGCCAGCTAGCTTGTCGATCTGAGCGACGACAATCAGACGATGGACGTAGCTTCCGACCAGGAGCCGACGGCACTGTCCAAGCCGATTCATGCCGTGTTCACCATAGAGCAGGTGCGGCCGCACTTCGACGCTCTAATGGCGGAAGAGCTACCAGCATAGGTGGACCTGTGCCGCAACCTCCATCTCCTCAACGAGCATCGGTGAACAAGAGAACGACAATGTCGTCGCGGACATGTGGCCCTATGATCCTGGCTTCCCGAATGAGTAGCAGGCGTTGTATCAGACCATCCGTAGGGCCCGCGAGGCCCTCTCTGTCTTCCTTCGAGTTGTTGCGCTCGCCGTGGCGCCGCCGTCTCGCGTTGTCAACAAGGTCAATGGACATGAGGATGAGGAGATGAGTTTACTTGGAGAGGATGACAATGGGGACCTAGCCGCACGTATGCAAGTGCCTCCTTATTAGTATATAAAACTATAATTTTTTTGCTTCCTCCTGGTTTCCTGACATCACGGTCCCACACCATTGTCAACCTATGTAGTCAATAAACGAGAGAATTGCACAAAAAGCGGCCGAAAGCTGGGACCAAGCAGCTCGAGCAGTATTTGTGTTTTTGAGCTGTGAGCACTACAGAGTTTTTCTTCAGCGATGTTTAGCCCAGATATTAATTTTTCTCCTCTGAACAATAATGAAAACATCGCTGCAGGTATTAACTGGGCGGGCTGTGGCCCGTCTAGCCCAGGCCAGATATCCAGCCCAGATATTAATTTTTTTCAAGCTGAAAATGGCTAGCCCAGCTATACTTTTTTTAGGAATACTCAGGCAAGGTCAAGTTGTTATTCTCCGCCCCGCTGGGCTGCAAATCTTTCCTAGGAGGGATGCATTAGGCTTAACAAGAAAATGGGCTTTAAGAAATAATAAATGGGATGTAATTATAAAAACTGGGCAGTAACTATAAAAAATTCACCAAACACGTAATTACTTTATAAAATATTATTTTTGGATATTGAAAATTTTAATTTCATTAATTGTTGCGAGCGCAATGTTTCATTGGATTTTTACGTAATATAAATTTATATTGAAATTGTATTTAATCCGACTAGAAATTTCGGGATAAAATTATTTCGGATCCCATCAAAATGTGGGAAATTTTATTGAATTTTGTTTTGAACGGTTGGTTGAAATGGGCTGTACTTTTAACAAACTGTAAATAGGCTGTAGTAAATTCCATTAGAATTCAAAAATTGGCTGCACAATCTTACAAATCTCAAATGGGCTATAAGTTCTCTGCCACACACTTGTGGCCTTACTAAGTTGACGCGACCCCTAAAAAAAAGAGTTGACGCGTATGCAAGGCTTTGTCAACTTATAGTCAACACACGGTTCTAGCAGTAGGGGTCGTTGGATGTCCATCCAACGGATGCCGTGCTTATTCTATTCTAGCTTCACCCGCCCAAAAAATGACTCCTCCCCCTGACATCTGGGGCGCACCGTTTCGGAAGCTGACCTGTGGACCTACTAAGTTGATGCGTACCAAGGGCTTTGTCAACTTAGTCGATATAAACGATTCTAGCTGCAGTGACCATACGATGTCCATCCAACAACAGTCGTGCTTCTTCAACCTCTGGTCTTATTGCTCCAGCCGCCCAAACCAGTGTCGGTCGTGCCGCCTGCTCCCGCCTCCCGTGGCCGGCTGTGCTACCGCGAAGGCCTCACTGCCCTACTACTCCCATTGCTGGCCAGGCCATCCCTCCACTCACCCACACCCCCTGTTATTCTATGGCGACAGCAGCCTCACACCACAGCCGAACCAGTGAACACTCGTACTCCTCTCCGCGTGGGTATCCACTTCCGCGTCTTCCCCGGCTCCGCATCGTCCCCTTCCTAGGCCTCGCCATCGTCCACCCCCGTGGTGCTGTCGACGCGGCATCGTCAATGTGGTCAATGACCGACTTCCATCGGAAGAGTACTGTATGTGGAGAGGTTGACAGCTGGGTCCATGGCAGCCGCAAGGAAGTGCCTCCTTATTACACGCAAAATAATTATTCCTCCACCAGACAGCGGGGACCCACCGGACGGGCCACCGTATTTCGCGAAAAAACGTTTCCCCCCTGACTGCTGGGACCCACCAGCTACATCTTCGCATGCAAGGAAGTGCATCCAGGCAAAAAAAACGATTTGCCCCCCTGACTGCTGGGACCCACCAGCTATATCTTCGCACGCAAGGAAGTGCCTGACAGTCGGGACCCACCTGGTCGAAGCGTATGTAGCGTTGTCATTCTGGTCGCGAACGTGTACGTACATACTAGTCAATGTAGAGGCGCGCATGTGTCGTAGTAGAGGCGCGCACGTAGCATGTACACGTACGTACATCGGCCAGTGTGCAAGAAAGAAAATACGTCCACGTATGTACATACGGGCAGGGTCTCGAACGCCTACTCGCGCATACGTACGGCCAGGGCTCGTGTACATGGCTGGGTCGGAAAGGAGAAACATCGTCGTCGTCGTGTTCATGGGGAGCCAACCGGCTGGGTTGGAACGAAATGCGTTGTCGTGTTCATCGGGAGGGCTTGGACGGAATAGCTGATGGAAATGAGGCCTGGTGTATCGTAGAATGGAGGAAACGACCTTGTGTTCGACCGGCCATGGTCGAAACGAGATCCTGTTCATCGGGAGGGGTCTGGTGTACCGCAAAACAGAGGAAACAGACCTCCTACGGTCGAAACGGGGGTCCTGTTCATCGGGAGGGGTGTGGTGTACCGCAAAACAGAGGAAACGGACTTGTGTTGGAGCGCTACGGTCGAAACGGGGGTCCTGTTCATTGGGAGGGGTGTTGCATACCACAAAATGGGACTCCACGGGATACTGTTCATCTCCACCATCGCCCCCTCCAGCGTCCACGGGCTACTGTTCATCCACCGTCGACCTCCTCCAGCCTCCACTTGCGACTGTTCATCCATGGGCTCCTGTTCGTCCAGCCTCCACCACGCGCTACTCCACCGGCTATTGCTGAACCAGCCCTCTCCACGGGCTCCTGTTCAACCACCCCTCCACGGGCTACTGTTCATCCAGCCCTCCACCATCTACTGTTCATCCAGCCCTCCATGGGGTGGTCCTGTTCATCCAGCCCTCCACGGGGTCCTGTTCTTCCAGCCCCAACCGACTCGATCGATCGGGGTCCTGTTCATCCAGAGGCAACACCACAGAGTCCTGTTCATTCACCCCACTGGGAACTGTTCATCCAAACCCCCAAGCAACGCTCACTTTTCATCCAAACGCATCATCGATCGGCTTTAGTTAGTAGCAATAGCGAAGGAATCACTCGATTGGGTTCAGTTAACAGCCATCGATCGATCGCTCCGGTTTAGCAACGCGTAGCCTGCAGTGCAATCGCTCAGGTTCAGTAGGCGAATGCCTCTCTCGGGTTCAGTTAGAGCCCAACGCCTCGCACCCACATGTGTGCGTGTATGAGAGAAACGCGCATCGCTCGGCCTCGACCACCCACCGTAACCGGGACCACCCTGATATTTTCCTCGCCCTCGCTTCTACCACGGTTTTTTCCGTCATGGACGGCCCAAAGAATGTCATGCAGCTGCGTCTCCGGCCCGCCCAGGACGAAAAGCATATTTTCTGTCATGATTTTTTGTCATCGAAGTAGGAGCCCACCACATCTATGATGATACCGGGTTTTGTCATAATTATCGTCATAGAAGTGTCATAAGTATGACAGGAAAAAAATTCGTTCGGCCCAAAATGTCACGGATGTGTCTTTTTTTGTAGTGGATCCTCGCGAATTAGTACCAGTAAGTATATCTTATTTAATATCTTCTACTCCACTCATATGGCACATTCCGATCTTAAAAATACCACAACACATCTTACAACCGAGGACCCCTGAACCGCTCCCGGCTGGTGAATTGCTGATGGTTCAGAGATTTAATAGTGACTTCTTCCTGAATCACTACATCAATCCCAATGGTGACAATGAAGATTTCAACATGCCTTCTCCTGAAACATGGAGTAAGAGTTAGCCGCTAAACATATACACATGGATCCATGGTTTTCCATCTGATGAGGTCTTCGTATTTCGTACACTATGATTAATTACGTAATGCATATATGTGTGGATAAATCACTGGAATTTAGCTACCATATGTTCAATTGCAATTGTTGCGAAATCTGGTGAATGTTCTTCCTGTGGACACTATATGTTCAATTAAATATTGTGGCGAATTTGCTTTTTGCATGCCGATTGCAAATGGGATATTTTTGTTTTAACCTGGCAATTGCTCCGCACATGGTTGAACTAAATGAGTGTGTGCGATCCACATCGGAAAGAATACGTCAATCATAGCGGAACCGTTGGTGATACACAGCAGATCATAAACTATTTGCAGCGCTACTACATGTGCGTAGGGTCTCCAGAACTGTTTGTGATATCACGGTATCGCACACGAGAGCTTGGTGTAACCCATGCCCAATGTAAAATACAATCCCAGTCGTAATTTTTTCAGGAAACGTGTGGGATCCCAAACGAAAAGCACACGTCACTCTTGCCACAATCGTCGGTGATACACAACAAATCACAAACGTCTGCAGCACTTGTATGTGTGCGAAGGGGCTCCTGAACCGCTTGTGATATAACATTATCGCACACGGTAATTGTTGGGAAACGTGCGCGATGGAATATTGCATGGCAGACGGGTTTCGCAGAAAATTCGTGTGCGATGGGGCACATATCGCACACAGTTCATATGTTGGCTCGTGTGCCTTACATACTGTTTCCCAAACGGTTCATTACGACACACCGTTTGGTTTCACTGCATCATTAGAAACGTTTAATCACTGATACCACACGTGCATAATAATTTAGTGTGTGCTGCATCACACATGATTACACTTTGCAAGGCCTCTGGATCATGGCTCCATATCCCAGATGGTTTCTGGCTCGTGTGGGAAGGACCCCCTATCGCCCACACTCACTTGGTGACGGTTCCAAATGTCGTTGCGGAAAGGGGTTAAAAACCGTGTGTATAGCACCGACGCGTACCAGTGGTAGTAATGATAGTAGATGTTGATTTTTGTAATAGGAACAATAAAAAACGACAAGGTAGTGAGTAACAAAAATGAGCACAAACGGTATTGAAATGCTTGAA
The DNA here is from genome assembly GCF_018294505.1 of Triticum aestivum. Lineage (NCBI taxonomy): Eukaryota > Viridiplantae > Streptophyta > Magnoliopsida > Poales > Poaceae > Triticum > Triticum aestivum. The sequence continues at coordinate 463,922,747 of NC_057809.1, forward strand.
AATGAGCCCTAGGGTCCGTGCTTTCGCTAGTGCAATCTATCAACAATGCTAATCTAATTAGATCATATAACCATCCCTCAATGTGCGATGAAGAATCACTCCAAAGTTCTTATCTAGCGGAGAACATAAGAAGAAATTGTTTGTAGGGTACGAAACCACCTTAAAGTCATTGTTTCCGTTCGATCTATTTTCAAGAGTTCGTGCTAAAATAACGCAAAGTTATTGTTTTTGTTCGATCTATCCAAGAGTTCGTGCTAAAATAACACCATATGATACGCACCAACCAACTCTAATGTCACCTAGGTACTCCAATGTCACCACAAGTATCCATGAGTTAATTATACGATACACATCAAAAAAATTCAGATTCATAATACTCGATCCAACACAAAGAAGCTCAAAGAGTGCCCCAAGATTTCTACTAGAGAAACAAGGACAAAAACGTGCATCAACCCCTATGCATAGATTACCCCAATGTCACCTCGGGAATCCGCGAGTTGAGTGCCAAAACATATATCAAGTGAATCAATATAATACCCCATTGTCACCACGGGTATTCATATGCAAGACATATATCAAGTGCTCTCAAATCCATAAATTATTCCTCAAATTTCGTCTAGTTTATTTTAGTATTTATTTCAAAATTTTCCAAACAACTTTTTAGCACTGTTTTGGTTTTATGTGGTAATTGCAATATTTTGAAAATAGGGAAACAGAGGGGAGATAAAATTTTCAAAGTTTGGGAGTGCACCCAATCTTTCTGCATGCTCAAGGCAAGCATATTGAACACTTGATATGGTGAATGCATAATTGTTTATTTGCAAGCATAACCGAATTATGAATATGATGAAATGATATAAAATCTGCATATCACTAGTCATACATGCATGATCCCCTTGATGGTATTTTATCTTCATTTAAACATGAAGTATAAGTGGTATGGATATTTTTACATGCCACATAAGCCTATGGTGGTCCAGACAAATCTGCAGGAAGAATCAGTCACGAGAAAAGTGACCGTGAGAGTGGAATCTCATTGTGATGAGCATGATCAATGAGGGTATGTTGAGACATACTAGCGGGTGATATGTGTCCAATGTATCTATAATTTATGATTGTTCCATGCTATTATATTATCCATCTTGGATGTTTTATATGCATTTATATGTTATTTTATAATATTTTTGGGACTAACATATTAACCTAGAGCCTAGTGCCAGTTTCTGTTTTTCCTTGTTTTTGACTTTTGCAGGAAGGAATATCAAACGGAGTCCAAACGATCTAAAAATTTGCGGTGGTTTTTTATGGACTAGAAGAAGCCCTCGCAACACAAGAGTTGGGCCAGAAGAGTCCCGAGGCAACGACAAGGGTGGAGGGCACACACCCCTACCTTGCCAATGCCCCATGGACCCCCTAACATGAAACCGGCGCCAAAAGTTCCTACAAATATAGAAACCCCTAGAAAGAAACCTAGATCGGGAGTTCCGCCGCTGAAAGCCTCTCTAGCCACAAAAAAACCAATCGGGAGCCCGTTCCGGCACCCCGCCGGAGGGGGAAACCATCACCGGTGGCCATCTTCATCATCCCGGCGGTCTCCATGACAAGGATGGAGTAGTTCACCCTTGGGGCTGAGGGTATGTACCAGTAGCTATGTGTTTGATCTCTCTCTCTCTCTATCGTGTTCTTGATTTGGCACGATCTTGATGTATCGCAAGCTTTGTTACTATAGTTGAATCATATGGTGTTTCTCCCCCTCTATCTTCTTGTGATGAATTGAGATTTACCTTTGAGGTTTCACTTTTATTGGATTGAGTACTATTATGTATTTTAGAACACTTGATGTATGTCTTGCGTGGGATACCCGTGGTGACAATGGGGTGTTCTATTAATTCACTTGATGTATGTTTTGGCACTCAACTCGGGGACTCCCAAGGTGACATTGGGGTAATCTATGCATAGGGGTTGATGCGCATTTTCGTCCTTGTTTCTCCGGTAGGAATCTTGGGGCACTCTTTGAGGTTCTTTGTGTTGGATTGAATATAATGAATATGAAGTTGTTTGATGCATATCGTATAATTGACCCACGGATACTTGTGGTGACATTGGAGTATCTAGGTGACATTAGGGTTGATTGATGTGTGTCATATGGTGTTATTTTACTACGAACTCTAGGGTTGTTGGTGACACTTATAGGAATATCCCAATGGATTGATCAGAAAGAGTAACTTTGAGGTGGTTTCATACCCTACAAGCAATTTTATCTTATATTCTCCGTGATAGGAACTTTGGAATGACTTTTGTCGCACGTTGAGGGATTGCCATATAATTTGACTATGTTATCGTTGTTGAGAGAACTTGCACTCGTGAAAGTATGAACCCTAGGACTTGTTTCCAAGCATTGCAATACCGTTTTCGCTCACTTTTGTTACTAGTTACCTTGCTGTCTTTATATTTCCAGATTATAGAAACCTATATGTACCATCCGTATTACACTTGTATCACCATCTCTTCGCCGAACTAGTCCACCTATAGAATTTACCCTTGTATTGGGTGTGTTGGGGACACAAGAGACTCTTTGTTATTTGGTTGCAGGGTTGTTTGAGACAGACCATATTCATCCTACGCCTGCCACTGATTTATAAACCTTACGTCATCCACTTGAGGGGAATTTGCTATTGTCCTACAAAACTCTGCGCTTGGAGGCCCAACACGAGTCTACAAGAAGAAGGTTGCGTAGTAGACATCAAGCTCTTTTCTGGCGCCGTTGCCAGGGAGGTTAGTGCTTGAAGGTATATCTTTATATCTTGCAATTGAATCTTTTAGTTTCTTGTTTTATCACAAGTTTAGTCTATAAAAGAAAACTACAAAAAATGGAATCGAGGTTGCCTCATATGCTTCATATTTTTAATGTATTTCGTGAAAATGATGGAAAGGAAAATTTTGCTCAAGTGTTAGAAGAAGAATTTCATAAAATGTTTGGCACACAATCTTTGAATGATGAGCATGATTGCAATGTTGTTAGTATGAATTCTTTGAATATCCATGATGCTAATGATATGCAAAGCCATAAGCTTGGGGATGCTATGTTTGATGAAGATGATATTTTTGTCCCCCAAGTTTTGATGTGAAAATTTATTATGATGATAGAATTCCTCCTATTTATGATGCTTATATTGATGAAAGAGGATTTGGAAAGGTCATGACTTTATTTAGTGACAAATCCACTATTTTGGAAGAGGTTTCAATTGATTATGAGAACAAAGTTGCCATCTATGATGATTATTGTGATGACATGTATGCTATAAAGAATAATGATAACCATGAAACTTGTCATCATGATTTTAATTTTCAATTGGATTATGCCTCACATGATAGTTATTTTATTGAATTTGCTCCCACTATTATGAATGAGAAGAATTTTGCTTATGTGGAGAGTTGTAAAATTTCTATGCTTGTGCATCATGAAAATAATGCTTTATGTGATGGTTATATTGTTGAATTCATCCATGATGCTACTAAAAATTATTATGAGGGAGGAATGTATGCTTGTAGGAGTTGCAATAATATCAAGTTTCCTCTCTATATGATGAAACTCTTGAAGTTTTGCTTGTTTTACCTCCCTATGCTAGTTGATTCTTGTTCCCATAAGTTGTTTGCTCACAGAATCCCAATGCATAGGAAGTGGGTTAGGCTTAAATGTGCTATTCATATGCTTCATGATGCTCTCTTTGTGTTTCAATTCTTATCTTTTATGTGAGCATCATTGAAATCATCATGACTAGCTAGAAAGGCATTAAAGAAAAGCACTTGTTGGAGACAACCCAACATTTCGTCCAACCGGAGGCGCCGAACAATCTGTTGGAGGTGCTCAAAGGCGCCTCCATCGACGAGGGGCACCGCACCATTATGAGTGCGGTGGTCCAGAAGGTTCAGTCCGCCAAGAGCGGACTGACTGAAGCCTGTACTAGCCTTTTAACAGGCTTTGAGGTAAGTAAAAAATGTGTAAATAATATTACCGCATAGATAGTAGCCCCTGATGCTCTGTTTGGCATTCGGGAAGAAAAGCCGAATAGAGGATCAAAATGAAATTCGCAGGAGTCTAACAAAAAGGAGTCAATATGCATATGCAGGCTTCTCTGCTGGCGTCCGTTGTACTGACTGCAGAAGTGGACACGCTAAAGCAGAACCTCGAGCAGTCCGAGCGAGAGCTCGGGCGTGCCAAGAAGCAGCCCGAGGAGAAGGAAGGTAAGAAATACCTTGTTTAAATATATATATATATATATATATATATATATATATATATATATAAAGAAAGTGCAATTGCAAAAAATGACAGGATCATCGTGGCTATTGTAGGGGCCACGTCTGAGGTGGCGACCCTTAAGCAAGCGGTGGTCGAGGCCGAGAAGAGGGCGGCCACGGAGTGCACCGAGCGGGAGAAGTATGAGGCCGAGGTTGGCAAGGTGCGGCAAGAGCTCCAGGCTCTCATGGAAAAACATGAGAGTTTGGAGCTTGACTCAAAGACGCGAGCGTCGGAGCTCGCGGTGGCTATTGAAAATGCCAAGTCTGCCAAGGCCGAATCCCAGAAGACCCTCCAGGAGTTGGATGAGGTGAAGAAGATAGCGGCAGGTAAGGCATTCTTTATGCAAAGCAAACACGTAAACGTGAGTTACTTGTTACTTACCCGAATCCGGAGCTCTCCAGGAGCGTTCGCAGATCTTCCTCGGAGTGTGTCCGATGCCGCCGCATTCTATCAAGCCGAGGAGGGCAGCTCGACGGAGAAGGTGTTCTGGTCTCAGTATGCTGAGGCCGGACACCCCGTTCCCCTGAGCGACCAGCTGAAGTAACTGGTCGAGCTCCACAAGGCGGCTGAACAGGCCATGAAGGGCCTCATAGTTTGGCTGTGGCCTGGAGAGGCTCTACGTGGGAGCTATTTCGGGCTGGTGGAGGCTTGTCCAAGGCTCGAAGTCATCAAGCGCCCCGTCTGCATCGAAGGTGCCCATAGGGCCCTTGCCCGTGCTAAGGTGCACTGGGGCAAGCTGGATGCTGAGAAGCTTGTGAAGGACGGGCCACCACCGGGGAAAGAGCATTGCAAGCCCGAGAATTATTATAAGGATGTTCTGAAGGGTGCCTGCCTTATGGCGGATGAATGTTCTAGGGATGTAATTTTTGAGTGAAACTTGCTCGTTTTGTCCTGTGCACTGAAAACTTGTTCATATGCGCTAAGCAATGCTGTTGGAATCTAAAATATTACCTTCTATGCGGCTGTTTATCTATTCTGAGAGATGGCAAGTTGTCGGCTTCTGCCCCCGTGCCGCTAGTGCTGGGGTATTCGGGGATAAACCTGAGTGCTCTTTTTCCCATGTTTGGGTCCTTCGAGGGAGGCGCTCAGCCCAACGAACAAGGCAATCGGACTATAATGCGTGAACACTCTCACTTAGCCATAGAATTCTATAATTTTAAATTTCGATGAAGCCCCTGCTATTCGGAAGACCGAGTTCGGGGCGCTATCCACGCCTTGGCCGGACAGAGCCGGCTCCTCGCTCTAAGCGGCATAAGTCTTTAGGGACTCGAAAAACCTCTCGAACAACGACCAGCTCTCGCTTCATCATGACAGTCAGTTTTAGCTTTCTCCACTGAGGTGCTCGACCCAGCTCAACTGGGGCAAAATCACAGTGGTTCTCCTAGTGCTACCTTAGCCGATATAGCGGAACGTAAGGCACCAAAACATAGGAGCCGGGCAAACCCAACTATTGACCCAAGACATGATTCAGAGCCGATGCATATAATGCTATAAGTTCGGGGTGCCGCACTTGTGAAAGTGTTCGGACTTCTCACACCATATTGAGGGGTACTAAAGCCCCTGGCGTATTTTGGCCGTACCAAAGTGTACGGGTGCAACATGTCGTTAAGGAACATATATATAAAAAAAGAGTAATGCAAAAATAGACAAAAGCTATGCACTGTTTATTAAAAAGGGCTGCGATCAAAGCAGAACGATACAAATAATGCGATAAGCAAAAGGTTGGACTATTTAACATGTCTGTTCCAGGGGCAGGCTGCGGAATGGTATGCGAAACAGGTATACTGCTTGTGATAGAGACCACCTGGGAGTTCCTTAATGCGGCGTGGCTTGTCTGCTTCCCTGGTTCTTGCATCGTTTGTGCGGCAATTGAACTGCCGAACAGGCCTTCCGAAGAATGGAGTCCTGAAAGTAAGAGAAAATTAAAAAAATCGGCAGCCCCTGGTGTGGTTTAAGCCGTGTTTCGGGCGTGCCGTGATGGTGCCCCTCCCCCTGTACCCATGGTATTTCTAGAGCGTAGTTATGTATGCGAAGCACTGGCGTCGCCTTTTTGCGAGGGCTGAGGTTGGGGACGCATTGCTACGCCTGCTCGGATCGTGCCAGGCGGTCTTGTTGTAGGTTACTCCGGGCGCGCTTGACGGTGTCCAGTCGTTTAATGGCCGGAGTGGAGAACTGCCTGGAGAGGCTGCTTTGTACTTCCGCTGCAAGGGCCGCCGTGTGCTCCTCCATTCAGAGGGAGCGTTCGGTGTTTCCATTGACCGTAATTACTCCTCGAGGGCCTGGCATTTTGAGCTTAAGGTATGCGTAGTGCGGTACCGCATTAAACTTGGCGAATGCGGTTCGCCCGAGCAGTGCGTGATAGCCACTGCGGAATGGGACTATGTCGACGATTAACTCCTCGCTTCAGAAATTATCCGAAGATCCGAAGACCACTTCGAGTGTGACTGAGCCTGTACAGTTGGCCTCTACACCTGGTATTACGCCTTTAAAGGTCGTTTTGGTGGGTTTAATCCTCGAGGGATGTATGCCCATTTTCCGCATTGTATCCTGGTAAAGCAGGTTTAGGCTGCTGCCGCCGTCCATAAGGACTCTAGTGAGATGAAATCCGTCAATAATTGGGTCTAGAACCAATGCGGCAAATCCACCATGACGGATGCTAGTGGGGTGGTCCCTTCAATCAAAGGTGATCGGGCAGGAGGACCATGGGTTGAACTTTGGGGCGACTGGCTCTACCGCGTATACGTCCCTTAACGCGTGCTTCCGCTCCCTCTTGGGGACATGGGTTGTGTATATCATGTTCACCGTCCGCACTTGTGGGGGAAAACCCTTCTGTCCACTGTTGTTCGGCGGCCGGGGCTCTTCGTCGTCATCGCTATGCATCCCCTTGTCTTCGTTTTCGGTATTTAACTTGCCTGCCTGCTTGAACACCCAACAATCCTTGTTGGTGTGGTTGGCCGGCTTTTCGGGGGTGCCATGTATCTGGCACAAGCGGTCGAGTATTCGGTCCAAACTGGACGGGCCCCTAGGATTCCTTTTGAATGGCTTTTTCCGCTGACCGGATTTAGAGCCCCTGAATCTGGCATTAACTGTCGTATCCTCAGCATTGTCGCTGTTAATGCGGCACTTCTGCTTGTTGCGATGCGACCTGCCACTACTGTCCCTGGTATCCGAATTGTTGCTACGAGCAAGCCAGCTGTCTTCTCCCGCGCAAAAGCGGGTCATGAGTGTCGTGAGTGCTGCCCTAGACTTTGGCTTTTCCTGCCCTAGGTGCCGGGCAAGCCACTCATCACGGATATTGTGCTTGAAGGCTGCTAGGGCCTCTGCGTCCGGACAGTCGACTATTTGATTTTTCTTTGTTAGGAACCGTGTCCAGAATTTCCTGGCCGATTCCTCTGGCTGCTGGATCACGTGGCTTAGGTCATCGGCGTCTGGTGGTCGCACATAAGTGCCCTAGAAACTGTCGAGGAATGCGGCTTCCAGGTCCTCCCAATAGCTGATTGATCCTGCCGGCAAGCTGTTAAGCCAATGCCGAGCTGGTCCTTTAAGTTTGAGTGCGAGGTATTTGATGGCGTGGAGATCATCACCGCGGGCCATGTGGATATGAAGGAGATAATCCTCGATCCATACCGCAGGATCTGTTGTGCCATCATATGATTCGATGTTTACGGGTTTGAAACCCTCGGGGATTTGATGATCCATTACTTCGTCTGTGAAGCATAGTGGGTGTGCGGCGCCTCTGTACTGGGCTATATCATGACGTAGCTCCAATGAGCTTTGTCTACTGTGTTCGGCCCTACCGGATTTATGTCCGGCGTGACAGTTATTGTCTCGAGTCGTGGGGCGCCCATGCAATCTGTAGATCGATCTTGTTTGCCTTGCCTTGTCCTCCAACATATCTCGCAGGTCTGGCACATTTTCCCGTGCCTTGGTATGGGGTGCGGCTTGAGTGGAGGACCGAGAGGCCTCTCTGTCGCGGCCACGAGGTGGCCGGTCGGCCGTATCAAGTGCTTCCTCCTCTAATCGGGGTAGCAACCTGCGCTTTGGGTAGCTCTTGGAGGGGCGTTCGAGTTTATGCTCTTCGGCCGCAAGGACTTCAGTCCACCTGTCGACTAGTAAATCTTGATCAGCTCTAAGTTGTTGCTGTTTTTTCTTGAGGCTTTGCTCGACGGGATCCTCTGCACGACGAATTCGTCGTCGTCGAGGCTTTCCTCGTCTTCGGAGGGAGGCATATGATTATCGTCCTCGACCTCTCTGTCTGCCGCTCTCTCAAGAGGGTTGGTTTCTCCATCCTCCTGTGTTGAATCTTGCTAGAGGGGGTTTTCTTCGGCACTCTCCGGAGTATTATTATCTCCCGTGCTTGAATCACGGTATTTTTTTTGGCGGGATTTTGAGCGACGCCGCTGACGCTGGCGCTTAGGCTGTTTCTTGGAGGGGTCATCCTCCGCTGTTCCATCGCCATCTCCTTCTTTTGGGGTGTCCACCATGTATATGTCATATGACGAGGTGGCTTTCCAGGGCCCAATAGGCGCTGGTTCTTCATCGTCTCCATCATCGGCGTCCATACCGTCGATGTCTTCAGAGTCGAAGTCGAGCATGTCGGTTAAATCATCGACAGTGGCTAAAAAGTGGGTGGTGGGTGGGCTTTGAATTTCTTCATCGTCCGTATCCCAACCTTGCTGACCGTAGTCCGGCCAGGGCTCTCCTGATAAAGAGAGACTTCAGTGTCTTCAGAATATCGCCGAAAGGCGAGTGCTGAAAGATGTCCGCGGTAGTAAACTCCATGATCGGCGCCCAATCGGATTCGATCGGCAGGGGCGTGGAGGGTTCAGAGTTCGGAGAGGATTCCGGCTCCTTGGAGTCACGAATCTCGCGGAGTGCGGGGCTGGTGTTCGGCTCGATCGCCGTTGGGATCGCAGCCCCCGAGGCGGCGTCCAACCACCCATCCTCAATCGGCGCAGTTGGCTCCGAATTAAGGGTCGAAGCCGATGCGGGAGCGGCCTCCAGGGCACTATTCAGCGACAGAGCTAGATCATGCTCATCGTGACAGTGCGGCGTGCTCGGCCGTGGCTCGAATCCGTCGAAGATCAAGTCCCCGCGGATGTCAGCCGTGTAGTTTAAGCTTCCAAATCTAACCTGACGGCCAGGGGCATAGCTTTCGATCTGCTCCAGATGGCCAAGTGAATTGGCCCGCAGTGTGAAGCCGCCGAAGATGAAGATCTGTCTGGGGAGGAAGGTCTCACCCTGGACTGCATCGCCATTGATGATCGTAGGAGCCATCAAGCCTGACGGCGACGACACAGAGGAACTCTCAATGAAAGCACCAATGTCGGTGTCAAAACCGGCGGATCTCGGGTAGGGGGTCCCGAACTGTGCGTCTAGGCCGGATGGTAACAGGAGGCAAGGGACATGAAGTTTTACCCAGGTTCGGGCCCTCTCGATGGAGGTAAAACCCTACGTCCTCCTTGATTAATATTGATGATATGGGTAGTACAAGAGTAGATCTACCACGAGATCGGAGAGGCTAAACCCTAGAAGCTAGCCTATTGTATGATTGTTGTTGTCTATGTTGTCCTACGGAGTAAAACCCTCCGGTTTATATAGACACCGAAGAGGGTTAGGGTTACACAAAGTCAGTTACAATGGTAGGAGATCTACATATCCGTATCGCCAAGCTTGCCTTCCACGCCAAGGAAAGTCCCTTCCGGACACGGGACGAAGTCTTCAATCTTGTATCTTCATAGTCCAGGAGTCCGGCTGAAGGTATAGTCCGGCCATCTGGACACCCCCTAATCTAGGACTCCCTCGGCCCAAAAAAGAGAAAGGCCATAAAAAAAGAGAAAGGCCCAAATAAAAAATAAAAAAAGAAAAAAATGACAGAAAAAGAGAGAAGGGACAATGTTACTATCCTTTGCCACACTTGTGCTTCAAAGTAGCACCGTAATCTTCATGATAGAGAGTCTCTTGTTTTGTCACTTTCATATACTAGTGGGAATTTTTCATTATAGAACTTGGCTTGTATATTCCAACAATGGGCCTCCTCAAGTGCCCTAGGTCTTCGTGAGCAAGCAAGTTGGATGCACACCCACTTAGTTTCTTTTGTTGAGCTTTCATACATTTATAGCTCTAGTGCATCAGTTGCATGGCAATCCCTGCTACTTGCATTAACATCAATCGATGGGCATCTCCATAGCCCATTGATTAGCCTCGTTGATGTGAGACTTTCTCCTTTTTGTCTTCTCCACATTACCCTCTCATTATATTCTATTCCACCCATAGTGCTATGTCCATGGCTCGCGCTCATATATTGCGTGAAAGTTTATAGGTTTGAGATTGCGAAAGTATGAAACACTTGCTTGGCTTGTCATCGGGGTTGTGCATGATGAGAGCATTCTTGTGTGATGAAAATGGAACATGACTAAACTATATGATTTTGTAGGGATGAACTTTCTTTGGCCATGTTATTTTGAGAAGACATGATTGCTTAGTTAGTATGCTTGAAGTGTTATTATTTTTATGTCAATATGAACTTTTATCTTGAATATTTTGGATCTGAATATTCATGCCACAATTAAGAATAATTACATTAAAATTATGCCAAGTAGCATCCCACATCAAAAATTCTGTTTTTATCATTTACCTACTCGAGGACGAGAAGGAATTAAGCTTGGTGTCGTGGAATTGTCATGGCAGATGTCCTCAGGAAAGGACTTAGTCGTGGAGCCATCGCTACGGGTTAGCTTGAAGGGGTTAAACCGGACAAGGGGACACGAGAGTTTTATACTAGTTCGGCCCCTTCGATGATGGTAAAAGCCTACGTCTAGTTGTGATTGGTATTGCAAGGGTTTCGAAGGACAGGGAGCGAATCTGCTTTGTCTGGCTCTCGAGGGTTTAGGGTTTAGGGTTAGGGTTAGGGTTTAGGGTTTAGGGTTTAGGGTTTAGGGTTTAGGGTTTAGGGTTTAGGGTATTGGGAGTTCCGCCGCCAGAAGCCTCCGTAGCCACCAAAAGCCAATCTAGACCCGTTCCGGCACCCTTCCGGAGGGGGCAATCCCTCTCCGGTGGCCATCTTCATCATCCCGGTGCTCTCCATGACGAGGAGGGAGTAGTTCTCCCTCGGGGCTAAGGGTATGTACCAATAGCTATGTGTTTGATCTCTCTCTCTCTCTCGTGTTCTTGATTTGGCACGATCTTGATGTATCGCGAGCTTTGCTATTATAGTTGGATCTTATGTTTCTCCTCCCCCTCTACTCTCTTGTAATGGATTGAGTTTCCCCTTTGAAGTTATCTTATCGGATTGAGTCTTTAAAGATTTGAGAACACTTGATGTATGTCTCGCCGTGCATATCTGTGGTGACAATGGGAGATCACGTGATTCACTTGATGTATGTTTTGGTGATCAACTTGCGGGTTCCGCCCATGAACCTAGGCATAGGGGTTGGCACACGTTTTCGTCATGATTCTCCGGTAGAAACTTTGGGGCACTCTTGGAGGTCCTTTGTGTTGGTTGAATAGATGAATCTGAGATTGTATGATGCATATCCTATAATCATACCCACAGATACTTGAGGTGACATTGGAGTATCCAGGTGACATTAGGGTTTTGGTTGATTTGTGTCTTAAGGTGTTATTCTAGTACGGACTCTAGGGCTGTTTGTGACACTTATAGGAATAGCCCAACGGATTGATTGGAAAGAATAACTTTGAGGTGGTTTCATACCCTACCATAATCTCTTCGTTCGTTCTCCGCTATTAGTGACTTTGGAGTGACTCTTTGTTGCATGTCGAGGGATAGTTATGTGATCCAATTATGCTATTATTGTTGAGGGAACTTACACTAGTGAAAGTATGAACCCTAGGCCTTGTTTCCTATCATTGCAATTGTAGCGACCCGACCTCAAACGGTCAAGTCTCTGGGCTTCAGTGTCATCCCTGGATCGGTAATGCAGACACACACATTACTTGAAGGATTTATAACAGAGTATCAATCACACACTTATTACATCGAATGTCTCAAAAGAGAACTTAATACAATAAATATGGCTTAAGGCCATCTAATACGATAACAACAGAAGGCTTGGAAGATAAAGTGAGTCCATCAACTCCAACGGCATAGCTGAGCTGCACGGCAACGACCTAACGAACCTTACTCCTCGTCTGAGAAGTCTGCAACATAATACATTGCAACCCGAAAACGGGTTAGCACATGGAATATGCTGGCAATGTAATACAGTTGACCAAGAACAAAATAATGCTATCACTACATGCATATTTGGCTGGTGGAAAGCTCTATAGTTATAGTTTTTTTTTGCAAAAAGCCAATTTTTCCCTACAACAAAGGAACATAATTTTAATTTAACTATCATGGTAGTTGAAACATTGTAACATACCAAATTTTCAATTTGGAATGTTATACATAGATCATCCATGCATATCATGATTTAGTGCATTTCTGTTCCGCAATCCTTGAAATCCTAAGCAACTCAAGGACCCACGGAGAGAGTTGGGGATTTTCTGGTTTTCATATTTGATTTTCATCAAATAATGAAACAAGGATTTTGATTTTAATAATTTTTTTCTCCGAAAAATATTTCATATTAAATCAAATGAGTGGAGATAATAGGACTTCTCCAAAATAATTGAAATATTGGAGGAAAAATAATAAAATCATTTATTGGATTTTATTTCGTTTTATTCGGATTTTAATTGCATTAGAAAAATTGCACGTTTTCAAAATTGCATTTTAGGGCCAAGAAAATGTTCAACTCGTCCTAAATATTTTATTTAGACGGTGAAAATTTGTTTTGGCATTTTTAGGTTTTTTTAGGATTTTATTTCGGTCGGCGAAGTTTTTTTAAAAAAAAAGGGGTTCCCGCGGCGACTGGGCCTAAGGCTCAGCCGCGCGAGGCCGCCGCCGCCTCCTGCGCGCGCGCGCCGCCGCCCCCACTCGAACCGGAGTCCGAGTTGGACTCCATCACCGCCGCCTTGCCCCCTCCTCCAAGCCGCCCCACCCCGCCCCCTTTATATATGCGCCGGACGAGCCCCCACCGCCACCATCGCCACCTCCCGCACCCGCCCCGAGCCCCGCCGCCGCCGCCCGCTACAGCGCGCCGCCGCACCCCGCAGCCCGCTACAGCGCGCCGCCGCACCCCGCGTGATCAAAGGTGCACCCCGCGTGATCAAATGTGAGATTGTTAAATAATGGTTCAACTTAAGGTGGCAACTTAATCAAACAACTTGGTGGATTGAGGCACCCGGGGAACCCAGTGTTGTCTGTATTTTTTGGAAATCCCGGGGTACCCGTGTGATCTTCCTATGGACCGCCACCCAGGCTCAAAGGGAACTGCGATGATTCATGCTAGAAACTTCCGTGTGCAGCCACAAGCTATTATGGGCTCTAGCATAGTTGAGTAGGTTACGTGAATCTCTTGAAGAGGTAGATCAGCAGGTAGTGGGTTTTGTAGGTTTGGTATGGTCTACCCGGAGTAGAGAGTTAACGTTTCTGAAAGACTGTGTCTCGGTCATCCGTTTCTCAAACACCATGTAGTGAGAGAAATCCAACGGAGGCGATCGAGTCTTGTGGGGAAAAGTGCGCAAACCTCTGTAGAGTGTACAATCTAATCATGGTCAGCCGTGTCCCCGGTTACGGACAATTCTTGAGTATCTAGTACTTGGGTTATCACATGTATCTCACCAGGTTTAATTAATATTGTTGGGTTGTCAATCACTTTAATTGGGATTGAGTTGGGGGTACCTTCTCAATGATGTATCAACCACCATGATAGTTAAATAAAAATCTATTCCTTTGTTGTAGGGAAAAATTGGCTTTTCGCAAAAACTATAACCATACAGCTTTCCACCAGCCATATATGCATGTAGTGGTAGCATTATTCTGTTTCTGCTCTACTGTGTTATATTGCTAGCATATTCCATGTGCAGAACCATTTTCGGGCTGCAACGTATTATGTTGCAGACTTTTCAGACGAGGAGTAAGTTTCGCTAGGTCGTTGCCATGCAGCTCAGCTATGCCGTTGGAGTTGATGGACTCACTTTATCTTCCAAGCCTTCCGCTGTTATCGCATTAGATGGCCTTAAGCCATATTATTGTAATAAGTTCTCTTTGGAGACATTCGATGTAATAGTGTGTGATTGCTACTCTGTTATAAATCCTTCGAGTACTATGTGTGTCAGCATTACCGATCCAGGGATGACACTGAAGCACAGAGACTTGACCATCTGAGGTCGGGTCGCTACAAAGATGGTATCAGAGCACATGTTGAGTGTAGGACACGACTACTAAGATAAACCCTAGGTCACACTTCTCTTCTCATTTCTGACTCCTTTCCATTTTCTACTCTTTAGGATGACGGAGATGAAGAACAAGTTTGCACAACCGGATGAAGATACACCTTTTGGACGTCACTTGAAGGAAGTCACTAGGTACTTGAACATTGGAATATCAAGCTTCACCGGGACGTACAACGCCACTTTACCTGAAGAGGAGCGCTGGATGATTCAAGTACAAGCTCCAGGAAGGACGTTCTCGCCAACTTCTAAACCCATAGAATTTTCCTTCGATGCACCAACCTGGAGTTTAGGAAAGAGTATGGCATCTCACATCACCATCGGACGCATTGGAGAAATTTACGACAGGGAGCTTAAGGACACTATATACCAAATATGTGGGCACCGAGATGAGCAATGGGAAGTAATAAGCACTAAGAAGGATAGATCCATTGCAGCTTTCATCCAAGAGTTAAACCAGCATATTCGACGTCAGGAGAACCAGATGTGTGCGGACATGATGGACTTGAAGAAGGCGAAGACTGGGATCATCGAGCTGGAGGAAGAACTCAAGTTTACCCGCGGTGGATATGAGGAGGAAATCAAGACCCTACTGGAGAAGAATGACGACTTAGTCAAGAAGATCGGAGTATTCATGGGAGGACCAGCACCAATAGAAGAAGAAGAGCCCAAGGAAATACGCCCCGAGGACTACATCATCATCGACGACACCGACTCCGACCCTAGTGATGATGACTTTGAAGACGAAGCTGGAGCAGACATCATGGAGTCTTCCACCGATCAAAATTTCTAGATGACTACCATATATTAGTAGTATTTCCCCCATGTATATAGTAGTAGTGAGCACTTTTGCGATAGTTCTAGACCGTCTGTATGCCCTTGCTTGATTGATTGAGTGAAATGATTGTGTTTATCTCATGTGCATATGGGTAGTGTTCTCTCATTAGACCTCTTCTATTCTAAATCTCTCCCATCTCAACCCATCAGATGCCTCCGAGACGTGACACCAGTTTTTCCTTCCCGCCGGAGCTCACCCAGTTGATCCAGCAGCAGAATGCCTTGATGCAATTGCTAGTTCAGAACCAGGGCAACAACAACAACCCACCGCCAGTGGACAACCTAGCCCGTTTTCTAAGGTTACAGCCGCCGGTATTTTCCAGTAGCACCGAGCCTATAGTTCTTGATGATTGGCTACGCCATATTGGAAGGGAGTTGACCACCGCAGGTTGCACAGATGTTGAGAGGGTGCGCTTTGCCACACATCAATTGGATGGACGAGTAGCCTCATGGTGGGAGAATTACACAGCCACTTTTCCTGTAGCCAATGTCACTTGGGACCAATTTCAGCAAGCTTTCTGCACCGCCCATGTCTCAATTGGAGCTATGCATATGAAGAAGCGGGAGTTCCGCAACCTACGCCAGGGGAACCGTACTGTGGCTCGGTACGTGGATGAGTTTAGCAAATTATCACGCTATGCCCCTGATGATGTGGCCACAGATGCCGCGAAGCAGGAGAAGTTTATGGAAGGGCTGAATGATGAGATGAGCATGCAGTTGATGGTAGCAACCTTCAACAATTACCAGGAGTTGGTAGATAAGGCTCTTATGATTGAAGGGAAACAGCAGCAGATTGAGAGCCGCAAGAGAAAGTATGGACAAGGGAAGTATAACTCAGGAGCTCAGCAGAAGCCTCGCCTAACCCCGAATTCGGGAGGACTTGTTCAGAACCATGGAGGTCACAACCACACTGGAGGAGGATCACATAACCACAGTGGTGCTAAGAATGGGAATGGGAACGGAGCTAACAACAATCAGAACCGCTCCAACCCGTCCACTCCCGCCAAAAGAGACTTAAGTCAGGTTACCTGTTTTAAGTGCGGGAAGACAGGGCACTATGCCAATGATTGCCTCGAAGGAACGAATGGAAACAGAAATGGAAGCGCTAGGAAGAAGCCCAATCCATTCAACAAAGGACAAGTGAACCACGTTAACGTGGAGGAGGTTGAAGAGCAGCCAGACTCGGTAATAGGTAAGTTTTTGGTTAAGTCATTTACCGCTCTTGTTCTTTTTGATACTGGTGCGTCGCATTCATACATATCAAGAGGATCTATGGATAAGTTTAAACTACCAACCCAAACCCTTAGGACCCCTCTTTTAGTGAGTTCACCCGGAGCAGAATATATGGCTAGCCGATGGTGTGACCAGATACCCTTAACCATTGGCACACATGTGTTTCCGTCCGACCTAATTATCTTGGAGTCGCAAGGATTGGATGTGATATTGGGTATGGACTGGATGTCAAAGTATGGAGGAAGCATTGACTGTGCGAGTAAGTCGATTTATCTCACCACCCCAGAGGGAAAAAGGATTAAGTATGTGTCTAGGCATGTGCCTAAAAGGAGCCAAGTGAATGCCCTTATGGGAGTTGTTTAGGAGGAAGTGCCGGTAGTAAAGGATTACCTGGATGTTTTTCGAGAGGAATTACCAGGCATGCCACCGGACAGACATATTGAGTTTTTGATAAATCTGTTACCAGGAACAAGACCAATATCCAAGAGACCCTATCGGATGCCCGCGAATGATCTGGAGGAAATTAAGAAACAGATCAAGGAGTTATTGGAGAAAGGATAAATCCGAAGGAGTTCATCACCTTGGGGAGCCCCAGTACTTTTGGTTGAGAAGAAAGATAAATCCCTAAGGATGGTTGTTGATTATCGAGCCTTGAATGAAGTGATGATAAAGAACAAGTACCCAATGCCGATGATCAACGATTTGTTTGATCAGTTGTAAGGAGCTAAAGTGTTCTCAAAGATCGATTTACGATCAGGGTATCATCAGTTGAAGATACGAGAGAAGGACATACCAAAGACGGCGTTCACAACGCGATATGGATTATACGAGTACACGGTCATGTCGTTTGGACTGACTAACGCCCCTGCCTATTTCATGAGCATGATGAACAAGGTGTTCATGGAGTATTTGGACAAGTTTGTTGTGGTGTTTATTGATGATATCATGTTATACTCGAAGAACAAGGAGGATCACAAGAACATTTGCGTTTAGTTCTCGAGAAGCTCAGGGAACACTAGTTGTATGCTAAGTTTAGCAAATGCGAGTTTTGGCTGAAGGAAGTAGGATTCCTTGGACATGTTATATCAGGAGAAGGTATAGCAGTAGACCCCAGCAAGGTTCAGTCAGTCACTGAATGGTTGGCACCCACCTCAGTTAGCGAGATCCGCAGTTTTCTTGGACTCGCAGGATACTATCGGAGATTCATTGAGAATTTTTCCAACATTGCAAAACTAATGACTGAAATGTTGAAGAAGGATACCAAGTTTAAATGGACAGAAAATTGTGAAGCAAGTTTCCAGGAGTTGAAGAAACGTTTGACTACAGCCCCAGTGCTAGTACTGCCAGATATACATAAGGAGTTCCAAGTGTATTGCGACGCCTCTCGCTTAGGACTTGGATGTGTGCTTATGTAGGACGGAAGAGTTGTTTCGTATGCCTCACGACAACTAAAACCTCATGAGTTGAATTATGCTACACATGATTTGGAGCTAGCAGCCGTAGTGCATGTGTTTAAGACTTGGAGACATTACCTTATTGGAAACCATTGTGATGTGTACACGGATCACAAGAGTTTGAAGTACATCTTCACCCAGAAGGAGTTGAACCTTAGGCAGAGGAGATGGTTGGAGCTTATAAAGGATTATGACATGAAGCTACACAATCATCCAGGAAAGGCTAATGTCGTAGCAGACGCATTGAGTCGGAAGAGTTATGCTAATATCCTTGAAAGTAAAGGACTGCCGAAGGAATTAGCAAAGGACATCATGGAACTTCGATTAGAGATTGTACCTAGAAGGTTCATTGCCACAATGGAGGTTCAGTCGACATTGCTGGACAAGATTCAGGAAGCTCAAAAAGATGATAAAGAGATTGGCGAGATAAAGGAGAAGATGGGAAAAGGAAATGCCAAAGGTTTTCGTGAGGATGAGCACGATACCCTATGGTTTGAGGACCGAATTTACGTGCCCAATAGTCAGGAGATCAAAAAGTTAATAGTTCAAGAGGCGCATGACTCACCATACTCGATACACCCCGGAAACACCAAGATGTATTTGGATTTGAAGGAACATTTCTGGTGGACTGGTATGAAGAAGGATATTGCTGAGTATGTAGCTGTATGTGATGTATGTCAGAGAGTTAAGGCAGAACATCAGAAGCCAGCAGGACTGTTATAGCCTATGCCGATACCCGAATGAAAGTGGGATAAACTTGGCATGTACTTTATCACCGGATTACCCAAGACTAAAGCAGGATATGATTCCATATGGGTAGTAGTTGATCGTTTGACCAAAGTAGCTCACTTCATCCCAGTGAAAACCACCTATACAAGTGCAAAGTTGGCCAAGATCTATATGTCCAGGATCGTATGTCTGCATGGAGTTCTGAGGACCATCGTATCGGATCGAGGAACACAGTTTACTTCAAAGTTTTGGCATCAGTTACACCAGACTTTGGGAACGAGATTCAAGTTCAGTAGAGCGTTTCACCCGCAGACAGATGGACAGACTAAGAGAGTCAATCAAATTTTGGAGGACATGTTGAGAGCATGTGCGCTAGATTATGGATCTAGTTGGGATGACAATTTGCCGTATGCAGAGTTCTCATACAACAATAGCTACCAAGCCAGTTTGAAGATGGCACCGTTTGAAGCCCTGTATGGACGCAGGTGCAGAACACCGTTGATGTGGGATGAGGTAGGAGACCGACAGTTGTTTGGACCAGACTTGATTAAAGAATCTGAGGAGAAGGTAAAACTGATCCGAGACCGACTGAAGATTGCTCAGTCCAGGCAGAAGAGTTATGCAGACTCAAAACGCAAGGAGGTAACCTACGAAATTGGAGACAGAGCATATCTGCGAGTATCGCCCTTGCGAGGAGTGAAACGTTTTGGAGTTAAGGGAAAGTTAGCCCCGAGATTTGTAGGACCGTATCGCATTTTGGAACGGATGGGAGAAGTTGACTACAAGTTGGAGTTACCTGAGGGATTGTCAGGAGTCCACGATGTGTTCCATGTTTCACAGCTGAAGAAGTGTCATCCTGAGATGGTTGATATACCATTAAGGGATACCGTACCCTTGGAGGCGATTCAGTTGGACAGTGATTTGACTTACGAGGAGAAGCCAGTTAAGATTCTTGAGTTTGCCGGCAGAGTCACCCGCAGTAAGGTTATCAAGTTTTGCAAAGTTTAGTGGAGCCACCATACCGAGGATGAAGCCACCTGGGAACGAGAGGATGATCTCCGCAAGGACCACCCATACCTATTTTCTAGCCAACCTGAATCTCGAGGGCGAGATTCATCTTAAGGGGGGTAGGTTTGTAACATCCCAAAATTTCAATTTGGAGTGTTATACATAGATCATCCATGCATATCCTGACTTAGTGCATTTCCGTTCCGCAATCCTTGAAATCCTAAGCAACTCAAGGACCCACGGAGAGAGTTGGGGATTTTCCGGTTTACATATTTGATTTTTATCAAATAATGAAACGAGGATTTTGATTTTAATAATTTTTCTCTCCGAAAAATATTTCATATTAAATCAAACGAGTGGAGATAATAGGACTTCTCCAAAATAATTGAAATATTGGAGGAAAAATATTAAAATCATTTATTGGGTTTTATTTGGTTTTATCCGAATTTTAATTGCATTAGAAAAATTGCACGTTTTCAAAATTGCATTTTAGGGCCAAGAAAATGTTCAACTCGTCCTAAATATTTTATTTAGATGGTGAAAATTTGTTTTGGCATTTTTAGGTTTTTTTAGGATTTTATTTCAGTCGGTGAAGTTTTTTTTAAAAAAAGGGGTTCCCGCGCCGACTGGGCCTAAGGCCCAGCCGCGCCAGGCCGCCGCCGCCACTCGGACCGGAGTCCAAGTTGGACTCCATCGCCGCCGCCTTGCCCCCTCCTCCAAGCCGCCCCACCCCGCCCCCTTTATATACGCGCC
>NC_057809.1:463943635-463955235 GCF_018294505.1 Triticum aestivum
AAGCCCTCACCGGAGCCCCTTGCCGGAGGTAGCCGCCAGTTCCAACCGCCGGTTTTTCTAAAAAAAACGTTCGGTTTTACTTTTTTCAAAATCCTAGTTTTCATTTTTTTTATAGATCGGTTTTTCTCCGGTTTATTTTTTTAGCGAGTGTTCGCTCGTTCGTTCGTTTTAACGAATGCGTTCTTCGTTTAGATCCAGATAACGAACGTTCGTTCGTTAATCTGTTCGTCGTTTTCCTTTTTCTCGGATTTATTCCGCGATTTTTCTGATCGCGATTTCTGATCCGATCTTAATTTCTTTTATCTTTCCGCTCATTTATCGGAATCAGGCGATTCAAGTGCCTGGAGTTTCGTCTCGAAACCCTCTTTCCGGTTAATCAACTCAAACAAGTTTTTGTTACTGTAAAATTTGACCTAGTTTCAGATTAGTAAACGAAGCTTCTTTCTTTCATCGTTTCACTTTCGTTGCTTCGTTTGATTTGATTCTTTTTGAATACCGGAGTTGTTAAGTTGAACTTTCTGGTCAACCTCTCTTATTTGAGTTCTGCGTGTGCATCATTGCTTTTTACTTATGTATGTTATTGTTTGCTTACGATAGAATTCCCGGAGTGCGAAGCGTGTTACTACGAGTCTCTAGGATTCGCGAATCGTCAGCAAGGCAAGTAACACTCTGATCATATCCCATCATTACCCAGTTTTTATGCATTAGTTCCAATCCTCAAACATTGCATGATTAGGATGTCATTAACTTGTGGGTTGGGAAGTAGTTGCTGAGGTAGAACCTATTGCCCTGTTATAATCAAACCCTTGGGAGTTACTTCTACGTATTGCTTATATTGCTATGCTATGCTCGTAGACGTGGTTTGGGTTTGAGTGAAATTCATGATAGATGTGAGATTGTTAAATAATGGTTCAACTTAAGGTGTTAACTTAATCAAACAACTGGGTGGATTGAGGCACCTGGGGAACCCAGTGTTGTCTGTATTTTTTGGAAATCCCGGGGTACCCGTGTGATCTTCCTATGGACCGCCACCCAGGCTCAAAGGGAACTGAGATGATTCATGCTAAAAACTTCCGTGTGCAGCCACAAGCTATTATGGGCTCTAGCATAGTTGAGTAGGTTACGTGAAGCTCTTGAAGAGGTAGATCAGCAGGTAGTGGGTTTTGTAGGTTTGGTATGGTCTACCAGGAGTAGAGAGTTGACGTTTCTGAAAGACTGTGTCTCGGTCATCCGTTTCTCAAACACCATGTAGTGCAAGAAATCCAACGGAGGCGATCGAGTCTTGTGGGGAAAAGTGCGCAAACCTCTGCAGAGTGTACAATCTAATCATGGTTAGCCGTGTCCCCGGTTACGGACAATTCTTGAGTATCTAGTACTTGGGATATCACATGTATCTCACCATGTTTAATTAATACTGTTGGGTTGTTAATCACTTTAATTGGGATTGAGTTGGGGGTACCTACTCAATGATGTTTCAACCACCATGATAGTTAAATAAAAATATATTCCTTTGTTGTAAATTGGCTTTTCGCAAAAACTATAACCATACAGCTTTCCACCAGCCATATATGCATGTAGTGATAGCATTATTCTGTTTCTGCTCTACTGTGTTATATTGCCAGCATATTCCATGTGCTGACCCGTTTTCAGGCTGCAACGTATTATGTTGCAGACTTTTCAGACGAGGAGTAAGGTTCGTTAGGTCGTTGCCATGCAGCTCAGCTATGCCATTGGAGTTGATGGACTCACTTTATCTTCCAAGCCTTCCGCTGTTATCGCATTAGATGGCCTTAAGCCATATTATTGTAATAAGTTCTCTTTGGAGACATTCGATGTAATAGTGTGTGATTGCTACTCTGTTATAAATCCTTCGAGTACTGTGTGTGTCAGCATTAGTGATCCAGGGATGACACTGAAGCACAGAGACTTGACCATCTGAGGTCGGGTCGCTACAAAGATGGTATCAGAGCACATGCAGAGTGTAGGACACGACCACTAAGATAAACCCTAGGTCACACTTCTCTTCTCATTTCTGACTCCTTTCCATTTTCTACTCTTTAGGATGACGAAGATGAAGAACAAGTTTGCACAACCAGATGAAGATACACCTTTTGGACATCACTTGAAGGAAGTCACTAGGTACTTGAACATTGTAATATCAAGCTTCACCGGGACGTACAACGCCACTTTACCTGAAGAGGAGCGCTGGATGATTCAAGTATAAGCTCCAGGAAGGACGTTCTCGCCAACTTCTAAACCCATAGAATTTTCCTTCGACGCACCAACCTGGAGTTTAGGAAAGAGTATGGCAGCTCACATCACCATGGGAAGCATTGGAGAAGTTTACAACAGGGAGCTTAAGGACACTATCTACCAAATATGTGGGCGCCGAGATGAGCAATGGGAAGTAATCAACACTAAGAAGGATAGATCCATTGCAGCTTTCATCCAAGAGTTAAACCAGCACATTCGACGTTAGGAGAACCAGATGTGTGCGGACATGATGGACTTGAAGAAGGTGAAGACTAGGATCATCGAGCTGGAGGAAGAACTCAAGTTTACCCACGATGGATATGAGGAGGAAATCAAGACCCTACTGGAGAAGAATGACGACTTAGTCAAGAAGATCGGAGTATTCATGGGAGGACCAGCACCAATAGAAGAAGAAGAAGAACCCAAGGAAATACGCCCCGAGGACTACATCATCATCGACGACACCGACTCCGACCCTAGTGATGATGACTTTGAAGACGAAGCTGGAGCAGACATCATGGAGTCTTCCACCGATCAAAATTCCTAGATGACTACCATATATTAGTAGTATTTCCCCCATGTACATAGTAGTAGTGAGCACTTTTGCGATAGTTCTAGACCGTTTGTATGCCCTTGCTTGATTGATTGAGTGAAATGATTGTGTTTATCTCATGTGCATATGGGTAGTGTTCTCTCATTAGACCTCTTCTATTCTAAATCTCTCCCATCTAAACCCATCAGATGCCTCCGATACGTGACACCGGTTTTGCCTTCCCGCCGGAGCTCACCCAGTTGATCCAGCAGCAGAATGCCTTGATGCAATTGCTAGTTCAAAACCAGGGCAACAACAACAACAACAACAATAACCCACCGCCACTGGACAACCTAGCCCGTTTTCTAAGGTTACAGCCGCCGGTATTTTCCAGTAGCACCGAGCCTATAGTTCTTGATGATTGGCTACGCCATATTGGAAGGGAGTTGACCACCGCAGGTTGCACAGATGCTGAGAGGGTGCACTTTGCCGCACATCAATTGGATGGACCAGCAGCCTCATGGTGGGAGAATTACACAGCCACTTTTCCTGTAGCCAGTGTCACTTGGGACCAGTTTCAGCAAGCTTTCTGCACTGCCCATGTCTCAACTGGAGCTATGCATATGAAGAAGCGGGAGTTCCGCAACCTACGCCAGGGGAACCGTACTGTGGCTCAGTACGTGGATGAGTTTAGCAAATTATCACGATATGCCCCTGATGATATGGCCACAGATGCCGCGAAGCAGCAGAAGTTTATGGAAGGGCTGAATGATGAGATGAGCATGCAGTTGATGGTAGCAACCTTCAACAATTACCAGGAGTTGGTAGATAAGGCTCTTATGATTGAAGGGAAACAGCAGCAGATTGAGAGCCGTAAGAGAAAGTATGGACAAGGGAAGTATAACTCAGGAGCTCAGCAGAAGCCTCGCCTAACCCCAAACTCGGGAGGACTTGTTCACAACCATGGAGGTCACAACCACACTGGAGGAGGATCACATAACCACAGTGGTGCTAAGAATGGGAATGGGAACGGAGCTAACAACAATCAGAACCGCTCCAACCCGTCCACTCCCGCCAAAAGAGACTTAAGTCAGGTTACCTATTTTAAGTGCGGGAAGACAGGGTACTATGCCAATGATTGCCCCGAAGGAAGGAATGGAAACTAAAATGGAAGCGCTGGGAAGAAGCCCAATCCATTCAACAAAGGACAAGTGAACCACGTTAACGTGGAGGAGGTTGAAGAGCAGCCAGACGCGGTAATAGGTAAGTTTTTGGTTAAGTCATTTACCACTCTTGTTCTTTTTGATACTGGTGCGTCACGTACATACATATCAAGAGGATTTGTGGATAAGTATAAACTACCAACCCAAACCCTTAGGACCCCTCTTTTAGTGAGTTCACCCGGAGCAGAATATATGGCTAGCCGATGGTGTGACCAGATACCCTTAACCATTGGCACACATGTGTTTCCATCCGACCTAATTATCTTGGAGTCGCAAGGATTGGATGTGATATTGGGTATGGACTGGATGTCAAAGTATGGAGGAAGCATTGACTGTGCGAGTAAGTCGATTTATCTCACCACCCCGGAGGGAAAAAGGATTAAGTATGTGTCTAGGCATGTGCCTAAAAGGAGCCAAGTGAATGCCCTTACGGGAGTTCTTCAGGAGGAAGTGCCGGTAGTAAAGGATTACCTGGATGTTTTCGAGAGGAATTACCAGGCATGCCACCGGACAGACATATTGAGTTTTTGATAAATCTGTTACCAGGAACTGGACCAGTATCCAAGAGACCCTATTGGATGCCCGCGAATGATCTGGAGGAAATTAAGAAACAGATCAAGGAGTTATTGGAGAAAGGATACATCCGAAGGAGTTCATCACCTTGGGGAGCCCCAGTACTTTTGGTTGAGAAGAAAGATAAATCCCTAAGGATGGTTGTTGATTATCGAGCCTTGAATGAAGTGACGATAAAGAACAAGTACCCACTGCCGATGATCAACGATCTGTTTGATCAGTTGTAAGGAGCTAAAGTGTTCTCAAAGATCGATTTACGATCAGGGTATCATCAGTTGAAGATACGAGAGAAGGACATACCAAAGACGGCGTTCACAACGCGATATGGATTATACGAGTACACGGTCATGTCGTTTGGACTGACTAACGCCCCTGCCTATTTCATGAGCATGATGAACAAGGTGTTCATGGAGTATTTGGACAAGTTTGTTGTGGTGTTTATTGATGATATCATGTTATACTCGAAGAACAAGGAGGATCACAAGAACATTTGCGTTTAGTTCTCGAGAAGCTCAGGGAACACTAGTTGTACGCTAAGTTTAGCAAATGCGAGTTTTGGCTGAAGGAAGTAGGATTCCTTGGACATGTTATATCAGGAGAAGGTATAGCAGTAGACCCCAGCAAGGTTCAGTCAGTCACTGAATGGTTGGCACCCACCTCAGTTAGCGAGATCCATAGTTTTCTTGGACTCGCAGGATACTGTCGGAGATTCATTGAGAATTTTTCCAAGATTGCAAAACTAATGACTGAACTGTTGAAGAAGGATACCAAGTTTAAATGGACAGAAAATTGTGAAGCAAGTTTCCAGGAGTTGAAGAAACGTTTGACTACAGCCCCAGTGCTAGTACTGCCAGATATACATAAGGAGTTCCAAGTGTATTGCGACGCCTCTCGCTTAGGACTTGGATGTGTGCTTATGCAGGACGAAAGAGTTGTTTCGTATGCCTCACGACAACTAAAACCTCATGAGTTGAATTATGCTACACATGATTTGGAGCTAGCAGCCGTAGTGCATGCGTTGAATACTTGGAGACATTACCTTATTGGAAACCGTTGTGATGTGTTCACGGATCACAAGAGTTTGAAGTACATCTTCACCCAGAAGGAGATGAACCTTAGGTAGAGGAGATGGTTGGAGCTTATAAAGGATTATGACATGAAGCTACACAATCATCCAGGAAAGGCCAATGTCATAGCATCGCATTGAGTCGGAAGAGTTATGCTAATATCCTTGAAAGTAAAGGACTGCCGAAGGAATTAGCAAAGGACATCATGGAACTTTGATTAGAGATTGTACCTAGAAGGTTCATTGCCACAATGGAGGTTCAGTCGACATTGCTGGACAAGATTCGGGAAGCTCAGAAAGATGTTAAAGAGATTGCCGAGATAAAGGAGAAGATGGGCAAAGGAAAGGCCAAAGGTTTTCGTGAGGATGAGCACGATACCCTATGGTTTGAGGACCGAATTTACGTGCCCAATAGTCAGGAGATCAGAAAGTTAATACTTCAAGAGGCGCATGACTCACCATACTCGATACACCCTGGAAACACCAAGATGTATTTGGATTTGAAGGAATGTTTCTGGTGGACTGGTATGAAGAAGGATATTGCCGAGTATGTAGCCATATGTGATGTATGTCAGAGAGTTAAGGCAGAACATCAGAAGCCAGCTGGACTGTTACAGCCTATGCCGATACCCGAATGAAAGTGGGATAAACTTGGCATGTACTTTATCAACGGATTACCCAGGACTAAAGCAGGATATGATTCCATATGGGTAGTAGTTGATCGTTTGACCAAAGTAGCTCACTTCATCCCAGTGAAAACCACCTATACAAGTGCAAAGTTGGCCAAGATCTATATGTCCAGGATCGTATGTCTGCATGGAGTTCTGAGGACCATCGTATCGGATCTAGGAACACAGTTTACTTCAAAGTTTTGGCATCAGTTACACCAGACTTTGGGAACGAGATTGGAGTTCAGTACAGCGTTTCACCCGCAGACAGATGGACAGACTAAGAGAGTCAATCAAATTTTGGAGGACATGTTGAGAGCCTGTGCGCTAGATTATGGATCTAGTTGGGATGATAATTTGCCGTATGCAGAGTTCTCATATAACAATAGCTACCAAGCCAGTTTGAAGATGGCATCGTTTGAAGCCCTGTATGGACGCAAGTGCAGAACACCGTTGATGTGGGATGAGGTAGGAGACCGACAGTTGTTTGGACCAGACTTGATTAAAGAATCTGAGGAGAAGGTAAAACTGATCCGGGACTGACTGAAGATTGCTCAGTCCAGGCAGAAGAGTTATGCAGACTCAAAACGCAAGGAGGTAACCTACGAAATTGGAGACAGAGCATATCTGCGAGTATCGCCCTTGCGAGGAGTGAAACGTTTTGGAGTTAAGGGAAAGTTAGCCCCGAGATTTGTAGGACCGTATCGCATTTTGGAATGGATGGGAGAAGTTGCCTACAAGTTGGAGTTGCCTGAGGGATTGTCAGGAGTCCACGATGTGTTCCACGTTTCACAGCTGAAGAAGTGTCATGCTGAGATGGCTGATATACCATTAAGGGATTCGGTACCCTTGGAGGCGATTCAGTTGGACAGTGATTTGACTTACGAGGAGAAGCCAGTTAAGATTCTTGAGTTTGCCATCAAAGTCACCCGCAGTAAGGTTATCAAGTTTTGCAAAGTTCAGTGGAGCCACCATACCGAGGATGAAGCCACTTGGGAACGAGAGGATGATCTCTGCAAGGACCACCCATACCTGTTTTCTAGCCAACCTGAATCTCGAGGGCGAGATTCATCTTAAGGGGGGTAGGTTTGTAACATCCCAAATTTTCAATTTGGAATGTTATACATAGATCATCCATGCATATCATGATTTAGTGCATTTCCGTTCCGCAATCCTTGAAATCCTAAGCAACTCAAGGACCCACGGAGAGAGTTGGGGATTTTTTGGTTTTCATATTTGATTTTCATCAAATAATGAAACGAGGATTTTGTTTTTAATAATTTTTCTCTCCGAAAAATATTTCATATTAAATCAAATGAGTGGAGATAATAGGACTTCTCCAAAATAAATTGAAATATTGGTTGAAAAATATTAAAATCATTTATTGGATTTTATTTGGTTTTATTCGGATTTTAATTTCATTAGAAAAATTGCATGTTTTCAGAATTGCATTTTAGGGCCAAGAAAATGTTCAACTCGTCCTAAATATTTTATTTAGACGGTGAAAATTTGTTTTTTGCATTTTTAGGTTTTTATTTATTTTTTTAGGATTTTATTTCGGTCGGCGAAGTTTTTTTTTTAAAAGGGGTTCCCGCGCCGACTGGGCCTAAGGCCCAGCAGCGCCAGGCCGCCGCCGCCGCCTCCTGCGCGCGCGCGTGCCGCCGCCGCCACTCAGACCGGAGTCCGAGTTGGACTCCGTCGCCGCCGCCTTGCCCCCTCCTCCAAGCCGCCCCACCCCGCCCCCTTTATATACGTGCCGCCCGAGCCCCCACCGCCACCATCGCCACCTCCTGCACCCCGCCCCGAGCCCCGCCGCCACCGCACCCCGCCGCCCAAGCCCTCGCCGGAGGTAGCCGCCGGTTCCTACCGCCGGTTTTTTCTAAAAAAAACATTCGGTTTTATTTTTTTTCAAAACCCTAGTTTTCATTTTTTTATAGATCGGTTTTTCTGCGGTTTATTTTTTTAGCGAGTGTTCGCTCGTTCGTTCGTTTTAACGAATGTGTTCTTTGTTTAGATCCAGATAACGAACGTTCGTTCATTAATCTGTTCGTCATTTTTCTTTTTCTCGGATTTATTCTGTGATTTTTCTGATCGCGATTTCTGATCCGATCTTAATTTCTGTTTATCGTTTCGCTCGTTTATCGGAATCAGGCGATTCAAGTGCCTGGAGTTTCTTCTCGAAACCCTCTTTCCGGTTAATCAACTCAAACAAGTTTTTGTTACTGTAAAATTTGACCTAGTTTCAGATTAGTAAACGAAGCTTCTTTCTTTCGCCGTTTGACTTTTGTTGCTTCGTTTGATTTGATTCTTTTTGCGTACCGGAGTTCTTAAGTTGAACTTTCTGGTCAACCTCTCTTATTTGAGTTTTTCTTGTGCATCGTTGCTTGTTACTTATGTATGTTATTGTTTGCTTACGATAGAATTCCCCGAGTGCGAACCGTGTTACTACGAGTCTCTAGGATTCGCGGATCGTCAACAAGGAAAGTAACACTTTGATCATATCCCATTATTACCCAGTTTTTATGCGTTAGTTCCAATCCTCAAACATTGCATGATTAGGATGTCATTAACTTGTGGGTTGGGAAGTAGTTGCTGAGGTAGAACTTACTGCCCTGTTATAATCAAACCCTCGGGAGTTACTTCTACGTATTGCTTATATTTCTATGCTATGCTCATAGACGTGGTTTGGGTTTGAGTGAAATTCATGATAGATGTGAGATTGTTAAATAATGGTTCAACTTAAGGTGGCAACTTAATCAAACAACTGGGTGGATTGAGGCACCTGGGGAACCCACTGTTGTCTGTATTTTTTGGAAATCCCGGGGTACCCGTGTGATCTTCCTATGGACCGCCACCAGGCTCAAAGGGAACTGAGATGATTCATGCTAAAAACTTCCGTCTGCAGCCACAAGCTATTATGGGCTCTAGCATAGTTGAGTAGGTTACGTGAAGCTCTTGAAGAGGTAGATCAGCAGGTAGTGGGTTTTGTAGGTTTGGTATGGTCTACCAGGAGTAGAGAGTTGACGTTTCTGAAAGACTGTGTCTCGGTCATCCGTTTCTCAAACACCATGTAGTGCAAGAAATCCAACAGAGGCGATCGAGTCTTGTGGGGAAAAGTGCGCAAACCTCTGCAGAGTGTACAATCTAATCATGGTTAGCCGTGTCCCCGGTTACGGACAATTCTTGAGTATCTAGTACTTGGGATATCACATGTATCTCACCATGTTTAATTAATACTGTTGGGTTGTTAATCACTTTAATTGGGATTGAGTTGGGGGTACCTTCTCAATGATGTTTCAACCACCATGATAGTTAAATAAAAATCTATTCCTTTGTTGTAGGGAAAAATTGGCTTTTCGCAAAAACTATAACCATACAGCTTTCCACCAGCCATATATGCATGTAGTGATAGCATTATTCTGTTTCTGCTCTACTGTGTTATATTGCCAGCATATTCCATGTGTTGACCCGTTTTCGGGCTGCAACGTATTATGTTGCAGACTTTTCAGACGAGGAGTAAGGTTCGTCAGGTCATTGCTGTGCAGCTCAGCTATGCCGTTGGAGTTGATGGACTCACTTTATCTTCCAAGCCTTCCGCTGTTATCGCATTAGATGGCCTTAAGCCATATTATTGTAATAAGTTCTCTTTGAAGACACTCGATGTAATAGTGTGTGATTGCTACTCTGTTATAAATCCTTCAAGTACTGTGTGTGTCAGCATTACCGATCCAGGGATAACACTGAAGCACAAAGACTTGACCATCTGAGGTCGGGTCGCTACAAACATCATTGAGAAGGTTCCTCCAACTCAATCCCAATTAGAGTAATTAACAACCCAACAATATTAATTTAGAGTGATGAGATACTTAAGATACTCCAAGTACTAGATACTCAAGATTGTCCATAACCGGGGACACGACTAACCATTATTAGTTTGTACACTATGTAGAGGTTTGCACACTTTTCCCCACAAGACTCGATCTCCTCCGTTGGGTTTCTCGCACTACATGGTGTCTGAGAAATGGATGACCAAGACACAGTTTTTCAAAAACATTAACTCTCTACTCTGGGTAGACCATACCAAACCTACAAACCCACTACCTACTGATCTACCTCTTCAAGAGCTTCACGTAACTTACTCAACTATGCTAGAGCCCATAATAGCTTGTGGCTGCACACGGAAGTTTCTAGCATGAATCATCTCAGTTCCCTTTGAGCCTGGGTGGCGGTCCATAGGAAAATCACACAGAACCCCGGGATTTCCAAAAATACAGGCAACACTAGGTAGTCCAGGTGCCTCAATCCACCCAGATGTAAATTCAAGTTGCCACCTTAAGTTGAACCATTAATTAACAATCTCACATCTGTCATGGATTTTACTCACCCAAACCACGTCTATGAGCATAGCATAGCAATATAAGCAACGCGTAGAAGTAACTCCCAAGGGTTTGAATATAACAGGGCAATAGGTTCTACCTCAACAACTACTTCCCAACCCACACGTTGATAACATCCTAATCATGCAATGTTTTGAGGATTGAAACTAATGCATAGAAACTAGGTATAGAAAGAGTATGATTAATGTGTTCATTGCCTTGCTGACGGTCCGCTAAACCTAGAGAATCCAAATAACACGCTTCCCACTCTGGGAATTCTATCGCAAGAAACAGTAGCATACATAAGCAATCAAGCTAAGATGCACGGGCAAAACTCAAATAAGAGAGATTGGCCAGAAAGTTCAACTTAAGAACTCCGGTTTGCAAAAAGAATCAAACCAAATGGAGCAACGAAATTCAAACGGCGAAATAAACAAGATCCGTTTACTAATCTGAACTAACGTCAAATTTTACAGTAGCAAAAACAGGTTCAAGTTGGTTAAGCGGAAAGAGGGTCTCGAGATGAAGATCTAGGCACTTGAATCGCCTGATTCCGACTAACGAGTGAAAATATAAACAAAAACGAAAATCGGATCAGAAATCGCGATCAGAAATAATCGCGGGTTAATCCGATAAAAAGAAAACTGACGAACAGACTAACGAACGAGCGTTCGTTATCTATAACTAACGAGCGAAAACCGTTCGTTAAAACGAACATACGGATGAATGTCCGCTAAATAGAGGAACCGGGAAAACCGATCAAAAAAACGTACTAGGGTTTAAAAAAACCGAATCGGTTTCTTAAAAAAACGGCGGCGGCGGATCGACGCGGTACCTCTGGCAAGGCGGCTCCGGCGAGGCGGGGCTTGGGCGGCGGCTTGCGGGGCGACGGCGGCGCAGCGCGGCTGC
>NC_057809.1:463955654-463975269 GCF_018294505.1 Triticum aestivum
CGGGGCTCGGCGGCGGTGGTGGTTGTGGTGGTGGTGGGGTCCGGGGGGGTATATAAAGGGGGGCGGCTTGGAGGAGGGGCCAAGGCGGCGGCGAGGAGGAGTCCCGGCCGGACTCCTCGTCCGAGGTGGCGGCGGCGGCTCGGTCTCCGGGTGGGAGACGGCACATGCAGGGAGGTGGGCCGGTCCGGCTGGGTTTCGGCCCAGTCGGCTGGAAGTTTTTTTTTTAAAAAAATAATAATTCCGCCGAACAGAAAATAAATCCTAGAAAATAAAATAAAAATCTAAAAATGCCAAAACAAATTTTCACTGTCTAAATAAAATATTTAGAACGAGATGAGCATTTTCTTGGCCCTAAAATGAAATTTTGAAAACGTGCAATTTTTCTAATGCAAATAAAATCAAATAAATGATTTTAATATTTTTCCTCCAATATTTAAATTATTTAGGAGAAGTCATGTTATCTCCTCTCATATATTTTATTATGAAATATTTTTCGGAGAGAAAAATAATCAAAATCAAAATTCCTCGTTTCATTATTTGATAAAATATCAAATATGAAAACCGGGAAATCCCCAACTCTCTCCGAGGGTCCTTGAGTTGCTTAGGATTTCGAGGATTGCGGAACGGAAATGCAATAAAATATGATATGCATGAATGATCTATGTATAACATTCCAAATTGAGAACTTGGGATGTTACAAACCTACCCCCCTGAAGATGAATCTCGCCCTTGAGATTCGGGTTGGCTAGAAAATAAGTGTGGGTGGTCTTTGCGTAGATCATCCTCTCGTTCCCAGGTGGCTTCATCCTCGATATGGTGACTCCACTGAACTTTGCAAAACATGATAACCTTGCTGCGGGTGACTCAGTAGGCAAACTCAAGAATCTTAACTGGCTTTTCCTCATAAGTCAAATCACTGTCCATCTGAATTGCCTCCAAGGGTACTGTATCTCTTAACGGTATTTCGGCCATCTCAGCATGACACTTCTTCAACTGTGAAACGTGAAACACATCATGAACTCCTGACAGTCCTTCGGGTAACTCCAATTTGTAGGCAACTTCACCCATCCGTTCCAAAACATGATACGGTCCTACAAATCTCGGGGCTAACTTTTCCTTAACTCCAAAATGTTTCACTCCTCGCAAGGGTGATACTCGCAGATATGCTTTGTCTCCAATTTCATAGGTTACCTCCGTGCGTTTCGAGTCTGCATAACTCTTCTGCCTGGACTGAGCAATCTTCAGTCTATCACGAATCAACTTAACTTTCTCTTCAGACTCTTTGATCGAGTCCGGTCCAAACAACTGTCGGTCTCCTACTTCATCCCACATCAACGGCGTTCTGCACCTTCGTCCATACAGGGCTTCGAACGGTGCCATCTTCAAACTAGCTTGGTAGCTATTGTTGTATGAGAACTCTGCGTGAGGCAAATTGTCATCCCAACTAGATCCATAATCTAGCGCACAGGCTCTCAACATATCTTCCAGAATCTGGTTGACTCTCTCGGTCTGTCCATCCGTCTGTGGGTGAAATGCGGTACTAAACTCCAATCTCGTACCTAAAGTCTGGTGTAACTAATGCCAAAACTTTGAGGTAAACTGTGTTCCTCTATCTGATACGATGGTCCTCGGAACTCCATGCAGACATACGATCCTGAACATATATATCTTGGCCAACTTTGCACTTGTATAGGTGGTTTTCACTGGGATAAAGTGAGCCACTTTGGTCAAGCGATCAACTACTACCCATATGGAATCATATCCTGATTTGGTCATGGGCAATTCGGTGATAAAGTCCATGCCAAGTTTATCCCACTTCCATTCGGGTATCAGCATAGGATGTAACAATGCCGCTAGCTTTTGATGCTCTGCTTTCACTCTCTGGCATACATCGCATACAGCTACATAGTCGGCAATATCTTTCTTCATCCCTGTCCACGAGAAACGTTCCATCAAATCCAAATACATCTTGGTGTTTCCGGGGTGTATCGAGTATAGTGAGTCATGAGCCTCCTGAAGTATTAATTTCCTGATCTCTGGGTCATTAGGCACGTATATCCGGTCCTCAAACTATAAGGTATCATGCTCATCCTCCCGAAAACCTTTGGCCTTTCCTTTGCTCATCTTCTCCTTTATCTCGGCAATCTCTTTGTCATCCTTCTGAGCTTCCCAAATCTTACCCAACAACGTCGACCGAACTTCCGTTGTTGCAACAAAACCTATAGGAACAATATCTAATCGAAGTTCCATGATATCCTCTGCTAACTCCATTGGCAATCCCGTACTCTCTAGCATATTAGCATAACTCTTTCGGCTCAAGGCATCTGCTACGACATTGGCCTTTCCTGGATGATAGTGCAGCTTCATGTCGTAATCTTTTATAAGCTCCAACCATCTCATCTGCCTATGGTTCAGCTCCTTCTACGTGAAGATGTACTTCAAACTCTTATGATCCATGTACACATCACAACGGTTTCCAATAAGATAATGTCTCCAAGTCTTCAATGCATGCACTACTGCTGCTAGCTCCAAATCATGGGTGGCATAGTTCAACTCATGAGGTTTTAGTTGTCGTGAGGCATACGAAACAACTCTTCCGTCCTGCATAAGCACACTTCCAAGTCCTAAGATAGAGGCGTCGCAATACACTTGGAAATCCTTATGTATATCTGGCAGTGTCAGCACTGGGGTTGTAGTCAAACGTTTCTTCAACTCCTGGAAACTTGCCTCGCAATCTTCCATCCATTTGTACTTAGTATCCTTCTTCAGTAACTCTGTCATTGCCTTTGCAATTTTGTAAAAGTTCTCAATGAATCTCCAGTAGTATCCTGCGAGTCCAAGAAAACTGCGGATCTCGCTAACTGAAGTGGATGCCAACCATTCAGTGACTGACTAAACCTTGCTGGGGTCTACTGCTATACCTTCTCCTGATATAACATGTCCAAAGAATCCGACTTCTTTCAACCAAAACAAGCATTTGTTGAACTTGGCATACAACTAGTGTTCCCTGAGTTTCTCGAGAACTAATCGCAAATGCTCCTTGTGCTCCTCTTCATTCTTCGAGTATACCATAATATCATCAATAAACACCACAACAAACTTGTCCAAATATCCCATGAATACCTTGTTCATCATGCTCATGAAATAGGCAGGGGCGTTAGTCAGTCCAAACGACATGACCGTATACTCATATAATCCGTAACGCGTGGTGAAGGCTGTCTTTGGTATATCTTTCTCTCGAATCTTCAATTGATGGTATCCCGATCGCAAATCGATCTTCGAAAACACCTTAACTCCTTGCAACTGATCAAATAGATCATTGATCATTGGTAGTGGGTACTTGTTCTTAATCGTCACTTCATTGAAGGCCCGATAATCAACAACCATTCTTAGGGATTTATCCTTCTTCTCAACCAAAAGCACTAGGGCTCCCCAAGGTGATGAACTCCTTCGAATGTAACCTTTCTCCAATAACTCCTTGATCTGTTTCTTAATCTCCTCTAGATCATTTGCGGGCATCCGATAGGGTCTCTTGGATACTGGCCTAGTACCTGGCAGTAGCTCTATCAAAAACTCGATGTCTCGATCCGGTGGCATACCTGGTAACTCCTCTGGAAAAACATCCGGGTAATCCTTCACTACATGCACTTCCTCCTGAACAACTCCCGTGAGGGTATTCACTTGGCTCCTCCTAGGCACATGCCTAGATACATACTTAATCCTTTTTCCCTCCGAGGTGGTGAGATAAATCGACTTACTAGCACAGTCAATACTTCCTCCATACTTTGACATCCAGTCCATACCTAATATCACATCCAATCCTTGTGACTCCAAGATAATTAGGTCAGACGGAAAAACGTGGTTACCAATGATTAAGGGTATCTGGTCGCACCACCGGCTAGCCATATATTCTGCTCCGGGTGAACTCACTAAGAGAGGGGTCCTAAGGGTTTGGGTTGGTAGTCTAAAATTTTCCACGAATTCCCTTGATATGTATGAATGCGATGCACCAGTATCAAAAAGAACAAGAGCGGTAAATGACTTAACCAAAAACTTACCTATAACCGCGTATGGCTGCTCTTCAACCTCCTCCACGTTAACGTGGTTCACTTGTCCTTTGTCGAATGGATTGGGATTCTTTCCAACGCTCCCATTTCCGTTTCCACTCTTTCCTTTAGGGCACTCTGTGGCATAGTGTCCGGTCTTCCTGCACTTAAAGCAAGTAACGTGACTTAGGTCTCTTTTGGCGGGTGTGGTTGGGTTGGGGCGGTTCTGATTGTTGCTTGCTCCATTCCCATTCCCATTCCTTGGGCCAGTATGGTTATGGTTACTTCCTCCATTATGGGTGTGGCCTCCATGGTTATGAACAAGTCCTCACGAGTTCGGGGTTAGGCGAGGCTTCTGCTGAGCTCCTGAGTTATACCTCCCTTGTCCATACTTCCTCTTACGGCTCTCAATCTGCTGTTGCTTCCCTTCAATCATAAGAGCCTTATCTACCAACTCCTGGTAGTTGTTGAAGGTTGCTACCATCAACTACATACTCATCTCATCATTTAGCCCTTCCATAAACTTCTCCTGCTTCGCGGCATCTGTGGCCATGTCATCAGGGGCATAGCGAGCTAACTTGCTAAACTCATCCACGTACTGAGCCACAGTACAGTTCCCCTGGCGTAAGTTGCGAAACTCACATTTCTTCATATTCATGGCTCCGGTTGAGACATGGGTTGTACGAAAGGCTTGCTAAAATTGGTCCCATGTCACCGTGGCTATGGGGTAGGTGACAGTGTCATTCTCCCACCATGATGTTGCTGGTCCATCCAACTGATGTGCGGCAAAACACACCTTCTCAGCATCAGTGCATCCTGCAGTGGTTAACTCCCTTCCAATCCTGCGGAGCCAATCATCTGCTACTATAGGCTCGGTGCTACTGGAAAACACCGGCGGTTGCAACCTCAGAAAACGGGCTAAGTTGTCAACTGGTGGTGGTGGTGGATTGCTGTTGTTATTGTTTCCCTAATTCTGAACCAACAACTGCATCAGGGTATTCTGCTGCTGGATCAACAGAGTGAGCTCGGGTGGGAATGCAAATCTGGGGTCACGTCTCGGAGGCATCTGATGGGTTTTAGAGGGAAGATATTAGAATAGAATGAGGTCTAATGAGAAAGCACTACCCATATGCACATGAGACAAACACAAACATTTCACTCAATCAATCAAGCAAGACATACAATCGATCTAACTATCGCAAAAGTGCTCGGACTACTCTATTTACATGGGGGAATACTACTACTGAGGTGGTGGTCTACTAAAAATATTCCTTGGTTGCAGACTCCATGATATCTGCTCCAGCTTCGTCTTCAAAGTCATCATCGCTCAGGTCAGAGTCGGTGTCGTCGATGATGATGTAGTCTCCCGGGCGAATCTCCTTGGGTTCTTCGTCTTCTTCTACTGGTGTGGGGTCTCCCATAAATATTCTGATCTTCTTAATCAGGTTGTCATTCTTCTCCAGTAGTGTCGCAATTTCCTCCTCATATCCATAGTGTGTAGACTTAAGTTCTTCTTCCAGCTTGATGATCCTTGTCTTCGCCTTCTTCAAATCTATCATGTCTCCGCACATCTGATTCTCCTGGCGTCGAATGTGCTGGTTTAGTTCCTGGATGAAAGTTGCAATTGATCTATCCTTCCTAGTGCTGATCATCTCCCATTGCTCATCTCGGCGCCCACAGATCTGGTAGATAGTGTCTTTAAGCTCCTTTTGATAAACTTCTCCAACGCGTCCCATGGTGATGTGAGCTGCCAAACTTTTTCCAAAACTCCAGGTTGGTGCATCGAAGGAAAACTCTATGGGTTTAGTGACTGGAATGAAGGTCCTTCCTGGAACTTGAACTTGAATCATCCATCGCTCCTCTTCTGGTAAAGTGGCGTTGTAGGTCCCAGTGAAGCTTGGTATTCCAATGTTCAGGTACCTAGTGACTTCCTTCAGGTGTCGTCCAAAAGGTGTGTCTTCGTCTGGTTGTGCAAACTTGTTTCTTGCATCCACCATCCTAAAGAGTAGAAAATGGAGAGGAGTCAGAAATGGGTAGAGAAGAGTGACATATGGTTTTATCTTAGTGGTCGTGTCCTACACTCAGCGTGTGCTCTGATACCATCTTTGTAGCGACCCGACCTCAAACAGTCAAGTCTCTGTGCTTCAGTGTCATCCCTAGATCGGTAATGCTGAAACACACAGTACTCGAATGATTTATAACAGAGTAGCAATCACACACTTATTACATCGAATTTCTCAAAAGAGAACTTAATACAATAAATATGGCTTAAGGCCATCTAATACGATAACAGCGGAAGGCTTGGAAGATAAAGTGAGTCCACCAACTCCAACGACATAGATGAGCTGCACGGCAACGACCTAACGAACCTTACTCCTCATCTGAAAAGTCTACAACATAATACGTTGGATCCCGAAAACGCGTCAGCACATGGAATATGCTGGCAATGTAACACAGTAGAGCAAGAACAGAATAATGCTATCACTACATGCATATTTGGCTGGTGGAAAGCTCTATGGTTATATTTTTTGCGAAAAGCCAATTTTTCCTACAACAAAGGAATAGAATTTTAATTTAACTATCATGGGGCGTGGCTGCATCGGCGGTGGCGAGGCGTGACGCGGCTCGGGGCGGGGCTCGGCGGCGGTGGTGGTTGTGGTGGCGGCAGGGTCCGAGGGGAGTATATAAAGGGGGGGCGGCGCGGCTTGGAGGAGGGGCCAAGGCGGCGGCGAGGAGGAGTCCTAGCCGGACTCCTTGTCCGAGGCGGCGGCGGCTTGGTCTCTGGGTGGGAGACGGCGCGCGCGGGGAGGTGGGCCGGCCCGGCTGGGTTTTGGCCCAGTCGGCTGGAAGTTTTTTTAAATAATTCCGCCGAACAGAAAGTAAATCCTAGAAAATAAAATAAAAATCTAAAAATGCCAAAACAAATTTTTACCGTCTAAATAAAATATTTAGAACGAGATGAACATCTTCTTGGCCCTAAAATGACAATTTGAAAACGTGCAATTTTTCTAATGCAAATAAAATCAAATAAATGATTTTAATATTTTCCTCCAATATTTCAATTATTTAGGAGAAGTCATATTATCTCCTCTCATATATTTTATTATGAAATATTTTTCGGAGAGAAAAATAATCAAAATAAAAAATCCTCGTTTAATTATTTGATAGAAAAAATCAAATATGAAAACCGGGAAATCCCCAACTCTCTCCGAGGGTCCTTGAGTTGCTTAGGATTTCGAGGATTGGGGAACGAAAATGCAATAAAATATGATATGTATGAATGATCTATGTATAACATTCCAAATTGGAAATTTGCGATGTTACAGCAATACCGTTTATGCTCACTTTTATCACTTGCTACCTTGCTGTTTTTATATTTTCAGATTACAAAAACTATTATCTACTATCCATATAGCACTTGTATCACCATCTCTTCGCCGAACTAGTGCACCTATATAATTTACCATTGTATTGGGCGTGTTGGGGACATAAGAGACTCTTTGTTATTTGGTTGCAGGGTTGCTTGAGAGAGACCATCTTCATCCTATGCCTCCTATGGATTGATAAATCTTAGGTCATCCACTTGAAGGAAATTTGCTACTGTCCTACAAACCTCTGCACTTGGAGGCCCAACAACGTCTACAAGAAGAAGGTTGTGTAGTAGACATCAGTATACTTTCATTGTTAACATAACAACCGAGAGATCTCGATATCTTCCATGCTACACACATTATAGGTGGTTCCCAAGCAGAATGGTCAAGTTTATACTGCCCCACCACCAACAAGCATCAATCCATGGCTTGCCCGAAACAACAGGTGCCTCCAACTAACAACAATCCTGGGGGAGTTTTGTTTGCAATTATTTTAATTTGATTTGAGCATGGGACTGGGCATCTCGGTGACCAGCCATTTTCTCGTGAATGAGGAGCGGAGTCCACTCCTCTTGAGAATAACCCGCCTAGCATGGAGGATACAGACAACCCTAGTTGATACATGAGCTATTCGAGCATACAAAATAGAATGTTTATTTGAAGGTTTAGAGTTTGGCACATACAAATTTACTTGGAACGGCAGGTAGATACCGTATATGGGTAGGTATGGTGGACTCATATGGAATAACTTTGGGGTTTATGGAATTGGATGCACAAGCAGTATTCCCGCTTAGTACAAGTGAAGGCTAGAAAGAGACTGGGAAGCAACCAGCTAGAGAGCGACAATAGTCATGAACATGCATTAAAATTAATCAACACTGAATGCAAGCATGAGTAGGATATAATTCACCATGAACATAAATATCATGGAGGCTATGTTGATTTTGTTTCAACTACATGCGTGAACATGTGCCAAGTCAAGCCACTCGAATCATTCAAAGGAGGATACCACCCTATCATACCACATCACAACCATTTTAATAGCATGTTGGCACGCAAGGTAAACCATTATAAACTCCTAGAAAATTAAGCATGGCATAAGCAACTATAATCTCTAATTGTCATTGCAAACATGTTTCATTCATAATAGGCTAAATAAAGAACGATGGACTAATCATATTTACAAAAACAAGAGAGGTCGAGTTCATAC
Source organism: Triticum aestivum (assembly GCF_018294505.1). Lineage (NCBI taxonomy): Eukaryota > Viridiplantae > Streptophyta > Magnoliopsida > Poales > Poaceae > Triticum > Triticum aestivum. Next base: position 463,964,282 of record NC_057809.1, read on the forward strand.
CAGATTTTCTCATCTCAGTCAGTTCATCATATATCATCATTATTGCCTTTCTCTTGCACAACCGAATAGTGTGGATAATGATAATAGTGCATGTGCATTGGACTAAGCTGGAATCTGCAAGCATTCAATTCAAGAGAGAAGACAAGGTAATATGGGCTCTTTGTTAGATCAACAATAATGCATATGAGAGCCACTCAACATTTTCATTATGGTCTTCTCCTCTCGACCCCCAAAGAAAAAGAAAAGAAACAAAACTATTTACACGGGAAAGCTCCCAACAAGCAAAAGAAGAACGTGAAATCTTTTTGGGTTTTCTTTTTAATTACTACTACTACAAGCATGGAAAGTAAACTAGCTAAAATCTACAACTAAATTTTTTTTGGTTTTTCTTAAGGTTTTTTCAGACACACAAGAAGAAAACTTAAAAAGAAATTAAACTAGCATGGATGATACAATGAAAAAGTATGAGCACCGACAATTGGCCTGAGTGTGTGAACATGAATATAATGTCGGTGAGAAATACGTACTCCCCCAAGCTTAGGCCTTTGGCCTAAGTTGGTCTATGCCCATGGATCAAAACTGTAGCTGGGGTCGTACTAAGAAGGCTCCTCAGATTGCCACTAGCTGGCGATCTCCTCCGGAAACCACTGATAAACAAACTGACGGTGAGGATCAGATGGTGGCTCCAGCTCTGCAGCTGACATCTAGCTCCGGTAGGCATGAATGGCCTCTGGCAGAACAAGGTACATGCCTGAAAATATGTTGAACAAAGAGGGCGCAGGCAAGGTAATAAACTCACAATATTTTTTGTTAAATATCAAGTTGTATTTGAGTGTCTTATTCTTATCCTTAACAATAAACTCATGTGCTACCATCCTCTTATAACTTAGAACAATAGGAGGCATCAAATTTTCCTCTTTCTCATAATGCCTGATAGGTATGTTAAAGTGTGCAGCAAGGCGCGAGGCAAAGATGCCTCCGAGGATGGGGCTGATACATCTCCGTCGTATCTACTTTTCCAAACACTTTTGCCCTTGTTTTGGACTCTAACTTGCATGATTTTAATGGAACTAACCCGACTGACGCTGTTTTCAGCAGAATTGCCATGGTGTTATTTATGCGCAGAAACAAAAGTTCTCGGAATGACCTGAAACTTCACGAAGACTATTTTTGGAAATAATAAAAAATACTAGCAAAAGATCAAGACCAGGGGGCCAATAACCTAGCCACGAGGGTGGGGGCGCGCCTGCCCCCTGGGCGCACCTCCTACCTTGTGGCCCCCCTAGAGCTCCTCTGACCTCAACTCCAACTCTATATATTCGTGTTCGGAGAGAAAAAAATCAAGGAGAAAGATTCATTGCGTTTTACGATACGGAGCCGCCGCCAAGCCCTAAACTCTCTTGGGAGGGCTGATCTGGAGTCAGTCGGGGCTCCGGAGAGGGGAATCCGTCGCCATCGTCATCATCAACCATCCTCCATCACCAATTTCATGATGCTCACCTTCGTGCATGAGTAATTCCATCATAGGCTTGCTGGACGGTGATGGGTTGGATGAGATTTATCATGTAATCGAGTTAGTTTTGTTAGGGTTTGATCCCTAGTATCCACTATGTTCTGAGATTGATGTTGCTATGACTTTGCTATGCTTAATGCTTGTCACTAGGGCCCGAGTGCCATGATGTCAGATCTGAACCTATTATGTTTTCATGAATATATGAGAGTTCTTGATCCTATCTTGCAAGTCTATAGTCACCTACTGAAAGTGCAACTATCCCTGGGTGGTTTTGGTAATTCCTAACAACATATAGCTCATTGAGCTAACATTATTCCAAGATTAATATTTCAGGAAAAGCTCAATGAATGGCATGGCATGGATGAGGAAAGTGGATCCCTCAAAATTCTAAGGACAAAAAGTTTGGCTCAAGCTTGAAGCTCAAGACTCTACATTTTATATTTTAGTGATCCAAGATCACATTGAGTCTATAGGAAAAGCCAATACTATCAAGGAGGGATGAGGTATTGCTTAATGGCTTGCTTGCTCAAAATGCTTAGTGATATGCTCCAAAACTCTCAACTACCTTCCCACATCCACATATGACCTAAACCAAAAGTCAAACTCGGCCCCACCGATTCTTTCTATCCGGCGCCACCGAGTTTCAAATGTCATAGCCACTGCCACAAACCCTAGGCAAATCAGTCTCACCGACAGGGATCTCGGTCTCACCGAGATGGGATTGTAATCTCTCTGTTTCCCTTCGTAACGTTTCGGTCTTACCGAGATGAGCGATCGGTCCCACCGAGATTGCAATGTAAACTCTCTGTTTCCCTTTTGTAACACTTCGGTCTCACCGAGATGAGCGAATCGGTCCCACCGAGTTTACCTGGCCAACTCTCTGGTTAGCTTATTACCAAAATCGGTCCCACCGAGTTTGTGTAATCGGTCACACCGAGATTACGTTATGCCCTAACCCTAACCATATCGGTCCTACCGAGTTGCATCTCAGTCCCACCGAAAATCCTAACGGTCACTAGGTTTGCTGAATTGGTCCAACCGAGTTTAACCATTCGGTCCCACCGAGTTTAACCATTCGGTCCCACCGAGTTTGGAAAATTGTGTGTAATGGTTAGATTTTGTGTGGAGGCTATATATACCCCTCCACCCACTCCTCATTCGTGGAGAGAGCCATCAGAACATACCTACACTTCCAATACACATTTTCTAAGAGAGGACCACCTACACTTGTGTTGAGGTTAAGATATTCCATTCCAACCATATGAATCTTGATCTCTAGCCTTCCCCAAGTTGCTTTCCACTCAAATCTTCTTTCCACCAAATCCAAATCCTGTGAAAGAGAGTTGAGTGTTGGGGAGACTATCATTTGAAGCACAAGAGCAAGGAGTTCATCATCAACACACCATTTGTTACTTCTTGGAGAGTGGTGTCTCCTAGATTGGCTAGGTGTCACTTGGGAGCCTCCGACAAGATTGTGGAGTTGAACCAAGGAGTTTGTAAGGGCAAGGAGATCGCCTACTTCATGAAGATCTACCGCTAGTGAGGCAAGTCCTTCGTGGGCGACGGCCATGATGGAATAGACAAGGTTGCTTCTTTGTGGACCCTTCGTGGGTGGAGCCCTCCGTGGACTCGCGCAACCGTTACCCTCTGTGGGTTGAAGTCTCCATCAACGTGGATGTATGATAGCACCACCTATCGGAACCACGACAAAAACATATGTGTCTCCAATTGCGTTTGAATCCTCCAAACCCTTCCCTTTACATTCTTGCAAGTTGCATGCTTTACTTTCCGCTGCTCATATACTCTTTTGCATGCTTGCTTGAATTGTGTGGAGATTGCTTGACTTGTGCTAAGATAGCTAAAATCTGCCAAGAACTAAAATTGGGAAAAGGCTAGATTTTTATTTGGTCAAGTAGTCTAATCACCCCCCTCTAGACATACTTTCGATCCTACAAGTGGTATCAGAGCTTTGGTCTCCATTTTCTTTGATTTCCATAGATTTTGGTGGTCATAGCCTTGGTCTCACAACCTAGGAGAGTATGGCGTCTAGCGAGGGAAATTATCACCGTAGAGGTCCTTACTTTGATGGCACTAATTTTGCTAGTTGGAAGCATAAGATGAAAATGCATATTCTTGGACATAACCCCGCAGTTTGGGCTATTGTGTGTATTGGCTTGCAAGGTGAATTCTTTGATGGGAAGGAACCGAATCGTGAAGCCACCGCGGAAGAGTTGAAGATGCTGCAATACAACGCTCAAGCTTGTGATATCCTCTTCAACGGATTGTGCCCCGAAGAATTCAACAAAATCAGCCGTCTTGAGAATGCAAAGGAAATTTGGGATACTTTGATTGATATGCACGAAGGTACCGACTCCGTCAAGGAATCCAAATTGGATGTGCTTCAAAGTCAACTTGACGAGTTCAAAATGAAGGATGGTGAAGGTGTCACTGAAATGTACTCTAGGCTTGCTCTTATCACAAATGAGATTGCCGACTTAGGGAGTGAAGAGATGACCGATAGATTCATCATCAAGAAGATCCTAAGAGCCTTGGATGGAAAATATGATACCGTGTGCAGATTGATCCAAATGATGCCCAATTACAAAGATCTCAAGCCAACGGAAGTCATCGAAAGAATTGTTGCTCATGAGATGTCACTCAAGGATAAAGAGGAACTTCACAACAAATCAAGTGGTGCTTACAAAGCCTCATGTGAAGCCCCCATATCATCGAGTGCGAAACAAACCTTCAATGAAGAATTGAGCTTAATGGTGAAGAACTTCAACAAGTTCTACAAGAGTAGAAGCAAAGAGAGAAGCTCCAAGTCAAGGTCCTACAATGACAAAAGATCTTCTAGTCGAGAGTGAAATTGCTACAATTGTGGAAGGCCCGGACACTATTCCAATGAATGTACGCCCCCCTACAAGAGAAGAGAAGATTCTCCCAAGAGAAGAAGTAGAAGAGAAGAATCACCATCTAGAGAAAGAAGGAGTAGAGATGATCGTTATGAACGAAGACCCTCACGGAGAAGCAAGGATTCGGAAAGAAAGGACAAGTCATCAAGGAGCTACACAAAACGAAGACATCAAGCTCATGTTGGTGAATGGGTATCCGGCTCCGACTCCGACAACCACTCCGAGAGAAGCTATCACTCCGACTCCGAATATACTCAAGATGAAGGTGTTGCCGGTCTAGCACTTGTGACAACCAACTCCTACGACATATTTGACTCACCAAATGAAGGAGTTGGAACATGCTTCATGGCTAAAGGCCCAAAGGTATCACACCCCGAGTATGTTGATTTCAATAGTGATGAAGATGACTTGCTAGGTGATGATGATTTACTTGTTGACAACTCTAGTGATGAATACTATGATGAAACGTCAATTAATCATGCTAATCAATATAAAACAAATGACAATGATAAGGAGAAGATTGAGTCTCTAACTAAAGAACTGAACACTCTTAAGTTAGCTCATGAAACTATCTTAGGAGATCATCGAGAACTTTTAAGGGCTCATGAGAAATTACGCTTTGAAAAGCTCAACCTTGAGCAAGAGCATTAGTTCTTAAAAGAAATCAATGATGATCTTCGTAAGAAAAGTTCTTCTTACATTTCCAAGCGTTTACTCTTATCCACTTACATGCCTCAAGTCAAGTCTAGTAACAGGAACAAGAAAGATTCTTCCTCTAGTAGTAACAATTATCATGCTAAATCCAATATTGTTGCTTCTAGTAGTTCTCTTGATTCCACTAATGATTCTCTTAGCCAAGTTACACTTGAGCAAGAAAATAGCTTATTGAAGGGAATTATAGAGAAAGGTGTTTACAAGAGCCTTGCCGGAAGTAAGCAATTCGAGGAAATTGTATGCAAGCAAGGAAGGCACCGGAAGAATCAAGGTGTTGGTTTTGAACGAAAGTTCAATGCCAATGGAGTTGAGTGGGAAGAAGATCAATACCCCAAGACGAAGGTTGTTCCTCAACAAGAGAATTATGATCCTACTTCTCTCAAAGGGACACAAGCTCAAGATGATCTTCCACCACAAGACCATAAGCAAAAAGGCAAGGACAAGCTTCAAGAGGAAATTTATGCATTTGAAGAAGCTCCTAAGGCCTTGGTTAAGTGGGTTCCCAAGACTACTTCAAGTTCCACTTCATCAAGTACAACTACAACACCGAGGATTCCCATCAAGATGGTGTGGATCCCGAAGAAGAAGAACTAGAGTGTTCTTGAGGGTGACTCCGCCAACATACTTCACTCTTATCATCTTGGCAAGAACAAGTGCAATCAACTTCCACATCTTTGACTAGTTCAAGGAGTCACAAACCCTCTTGTAGGTAAGACAAGGGACAAGGTAACCTAAAAGCTTTCATAGACATCATCTTGTGTGTGCATCACTTTATGTCTATGGATATCCTTGTTTGTTCCTTGTGGGACTAACCCGTGTAGGTATTGAAAGTGCAACTCACTCCAATGGATAGCTCCAAATGATCTACATCAACATTGAGCATCCACATCTTCAACATCTACATGAAGTCATCATCGACAAAACCCAAGGTTAGTTCATCCCTCTTAGGGGGGATCTCACATCTAGGGGGAGCTTTACTCTAAGAATTGAGCTAAAGCAACTCTAATGGTGTGAACACAACAAATGCTTTATGTAAAAGTGGTAACCCCACTTGTGCTTAAATGATGAGTATGACCTATGATCAAATGTTCTCATTTGACTCCTAAGTCAATATACTCATATATAGATGACCTAGTCATCGCCAATTGTTTGATAGATGCTAGAATTGGTTGTGCATGCTTTGCCACATATTTCAATTGCCATTTTATTGTGTGAGCATGTTGATTGCATATTTTACTCATTCGAGGACATCCACTTGTTGTTTTGATTGATTGGTTTTCTTTTCTTTTGCCAAGTGGATGGACAAGAATGCCTAAGAACCATCTCTAGCTATCTATGCTTTTCTCGTCTCAAACTCTATTCATGCTACATCACAAAATTTGATCAAGTCAGATTCGAACCACTTTGTGTGAAGAGCACTCGGAGTCCACGATTCGTCATAGACTTAAACTTCCAAAACTTCTTTGTGCTTTTCGGTCTGACCGATTCATCCATTTTGGTCATACCGAGATCACTAAGTCGATCTAGGTTTTCAATCTCGGTGCAACCAATTTGAACCTTTTGGTCACACCAAGTTTCAGTAACTGCTTGCAGTTATGAATCTCGGTGCCACCGAGTTGTTCCACTCAGTCACACCGACAGGGTCGGGCTATATATACTCATGGGCAAAATTTTGGAAATTTCTCCGAAACCCCTTCGCCCGCGCATAGCTCACTCTGCCTCCTGGGTCTCCGGATCGTCCTCCTCGTCACCAGCTGCCTCCTATCGCTGGTCTCCGCCGCCGTCAATGGAATTCTTCCCCGCCGTTGCCGCTGTAGCGAGTTCATCGCCGGACTAGGGTATGGACTCGATCATAGTGCTATCCCCATCCGATTCCTAGCACATTGTGTTCACTATGATTCTTACCACGATTGAAACGCTTCTATCCAGTCAAAACACTTCGTAGATTAGAGTTGAATTGAAAATTTAGGGTTAGGTTTCTGCCAAAACCATCTCAGACCCACTGAGTTGTGAAACTCGATACCACCGATTCGGCTCAGGCCATTGCACATGTAATTTTCGGTCTGACCGAGAATTGCAAATCGGTGTGACCGAGTTCAGGACTTTGTGAAACCCTAGCAGTCTCGGTGCCACCGAACTGTGACTCGGTCTGACCGAGTTCACTAGTTTTGGTTCCAACAGCTGCTTCGGTATCATCGAGTTTACAAATCGGTTGATCCGAAATGCTTTCTGTGGAAAACTAAAACTAAGTTTTTGACTCATTCTTTTGCAAAAACCTCTGCATTTTGTGATGCTCATCCACTCTATCTCATCTATGAGATAGTGTTGTTGGACAAGAAGCCTATAGTGTGTGAAATGAGGTGGGTCGACTGGAAGTATATCAAGGAAAATGAGGAACACTATCCTAGTGTGTTTGACAGCTTCAGTGCTTGTGGAGTTGCAGACTTTGTTGGGCAGAGGCTCACAAAGTGGAATGAGGAGCTCATAATGCAATTCTACTCCACAGCACACTTCTATACAAATGGCAGGATAGTATGGATGTCTGAAGGTACAAGGTACCACTCAACTATTGAGGAATGGGAAAATCTGATCAATGCTCCTAAGGAAGAAGAAGATGACTTGGATGTCTACGCCAAGAAGAAGATGGATCACAACTCTATGGCAAACATGTACAAGGAGATTCCTGAAGATGATCTTGAGACTCACCAGTTTGGGTCAGTAAAACACTTGCTGTCAGGGCTGCCTACAATCAGTTAGATCCTTAGGCACACTCTCTTGCCCAAGTCTGGTGATCACAGAATGATCAGAGGCCATGCAATTAAGTTGCTACATATATTTGATGTGCCACAGAAGTTCAAGGTCATGAGCCTTATAGTTGAGACTATCAAGAGGACCGCAGCTGACCAGAAAAGAAGTTGTGGATATGCCCCACAAATCCAGGAGTTGATAAACTCAAAGATGGGCACACGCACATACCTGTTGGATAAGGAACACTTGCCTATCTACCCAGACTTCAAGGACAATCAAGTTGTGATGAATGAGAATGAACCATCATCAGTACAAGCTCAAGAGAAGAAGGAGAAAGCAAAGAAAGAGAAGGATGCCAAGATGCCAACTCAAGAGGAGGCATCTGAGTACTTTTTGAAAAGCAAGCAAGATCAGCTTGGCTACCTGATTGCATCCACTCTGAGGATTGAGAACGGACTAGCCACCCTGACTCAAAACCAAGAGAGCTTGGAAAGAATCGTGGAGCAAAAATTCTATGACTTGGATGTGAAGGTAACTGAGATTCAGTCTGTTGTGGAGCAACTTCAAGATGATATGCAGGAGAGGAAGGGCAAGACAACCACTGATGCATTTGCCAGAGTGCCTAGAGCTCAGAGGTCTGCTGCAGTGTCTGTTACAGACACTAGAGCCACTTCATCTGCACCAGCTACAGCTCCAGCACCAACTCCCTCAGCTCCATCCACTTCAACTGAAGCCTTCGTCCTTGGCGTTCTCCGGACACCGCCACCTGAAGACCAAGCTTGAGATACGTTCTAGTGCTATGAACTTTTTGGTAACTTGTTGCCAAAGGGGGAGAAAAATGTATAGATCACAGGCTTCAAGAGAGAGCATTGCTTTTTATTCTCTCTTGCTTTGGTGGTTGAACTTTGTTTGTCTTTTGATTGCTTGAGATACTATGCTATTATATGTGAGACATTAATGATCATGTGGTTGATCATAAGCTACACTTATGCTTGTTACATGATATTATCCTACTTATCCTTATATGATCATTCACTTTGCTTGGTGATGAGTGCATGTATTTAATTCTTATCATTTTGAGCGCTCCACCAAGATGTATGTGACATGGAAGAGTAACCCATGATCCTAACTCATTGTGCATTTGCAGTCCAAAGCAAATCTTAAGATATGCACAAATTTAGGGGGAGCTCTTGCTTTTCACATACTTCTCAAAGCGACAATATCTTTCACTCTTATTATCATTTGTCGAAGCTTTGATCTATATGTTGTCATCAATTACCAAACAGGGGGAGATTGAAAGTGCAACTATCCCTGGGTGGTTTTGGTAATTCCTAACAACATATAGCTCATTGAGCTAACATTATTCCAAGATTAATATTTCAGGAAAAGCTCAATGAATGGCATGGCATGGATGAGGAAAGTGGATCCCTCAGAATTCTAAGGACAAAAAGTTCGGCTCAAGCTTGAAGCTCAAGACTCTACATTTTATATTTTAGTGATCCAAGATCACATTGAGTCTATAGGAAAAGCCAATACTATCAAGGAGGGATGAGGTGTTGCTTAATGGCTTGCTTGCTCAAAATGCTTAGTGATATGCTCCAAAGCCCTCAACTAGCTTCCCACATCCACATATGACCTAAACCAAAAGTCAAACTCGGCCCCACCAATTCTTTCTATCCGGCGCCACCGAGTTTCAAATGTCATAGCCACTGCCACAAACCCTAGGCAAATTCGTCTCACCAATAGGGATCTCGGTCTCACCGAGATGGGATTGTAATCTCTCTGTTTCCCTTCGTAATGTTTCGGTCTTACCGAGATGAGCGATCGGTCCCACCGAGATTGCAATGTAAACTCTCTATTTCCCTTTTGAAACACTTTGGTCTCACCGAGATGAGCGCATCGGTCCCACCGAGTTTACCTAACCAACTCTCTGGTTAGCTTATTACCAAAATCGGTCCCACCGAGTTTGTGTAATCGGTCACACCGAGATTACGTTATGCCCTAACCCTAACCATATCGGTCCTACCGAGTTGCATCTTAGTCCCACCGAAAATCCTAACGGTCACTAGGTTTGCTGAATCGGTCCGACCGAGTTTAAACATTCGGTCCCACCGAGTTTGGAAAATTGTGTGTAATGGTTAGATTTTGTGTGGAGGCTATATATACCCCTCCACCCACTCTTCATTCGTGGAGAGAGCCATCTGAACATACCTACACTTCCAATACACATTTTCTGAGAGAGAACCACCTACACTTGTGTTGAGGTCAAGATATTCCATTCCAACCATATGAATCTTGATCTCCAGCCTTCCCCAACTTGCTTTCCACTCAAATCTTCTTTCCACCAAATCCAAATCCTATGAGAGAGAGTTGAGTGTTGGGGAGACTATCATTTGAAGCACAAGAGCAAGGAGTTCATCATCAACACACCATTTGTTACTTCTTGGAGAGTGGTGTCTCCTAGATTGGCTAGGTGTCACTTGGGAGCCTCCGACAAGATTGTGGAGTTGAACCAAGGAGTTTGTAAGGGCAAGGAGATCGCCTACTTCGTGAAGATCTACCACTAGTGAGGCAAGTCCTTCATGGGCGACGGCCATCATGGAATAGACAAGGTTGCTTCTTCGTGGACCCTTCATGGGTGGAGCCCTCTGTGGACTCGCGCAACCGTTACCCTCCGTGGGTTGAAGTCTCCATCAACGTGGATGTACGATAGCACCACCTATCGGAACCACGACAAAAACATCCGTGTCTCCAATTGCGTTTGAATCCTCCAAACCCTTCCCTTTACATTCTTGCAAGTTGCATGCTTTACTTTCCACTGCTCATATACTCTTTTGCATGCTTGCTTGAATTGTGTGGAGATTGCTTGACTTGTGCTAAGATAGCTAAAATCTGCCAAGAACTAAAATTGGGAAAAGACTAGTTTTTTATTTGGTCAAGTAGTCTAATCACCCCCCCCCCCTCTAGACATACTTTCGATCCTACACCTACTATGTGTTATGATCCGGCAACCCCGAAGTGACAATAATCGGGACCACTTCCTGTCATGAACGTGGTTTGAGGAGTTCATGTATTCACTATGTGTTAATGCTTTGGTC